>NC_071256.1:2230600-2355600 GCF_023375685.1 Ictalurus furcatus
ATTGAGGTCAGTGCAGTGTGCAGTACCTCTCATAAGTCTGTCACATATAATTAAACATGAAAGCGTCCACACCGAGGCTGAAGAGATTCCTCCGAATCTTCCCTCGGATTTGAATCGGCATGACCCTGTACCCGAGTGCTGAGTGAACCCGAGCAGGAGCACTACACCACGCTGCGCACGCAGCACATATTTACATATTCCTTACACGGCCACACATCTGTGGAACATCCATGGATATAATGTATGTCGTTAAAGCATCCCCCCCCCAACTCCCCCCCCCACTCCCCCCCCCCCCCCAAAAAAAAAGTGTGGTGTGTGTGTGTGTTTAAATAATCGTTAAGTGTCACTAGATGTACAGTAGAAGCTAAAGATTTTTTAAATACACAATCCCTACAGCTAATTACTAATAATGAGTTCTCTGATTAATTGTGTGTGTGTGTGTGTGTGTGTGTGTGTGTGTGTGTGTGTGTGTTCTGTGTAGGAGATCAAGCACGCAAGTTCTTTCTGCAGTCTGGACTTCCTGCTTCAGTACTAGCTGAGATCTGGTAAGAACACACACACACACACACACACACACACACACACACACACATTTCTGCAGTACACACAGTCCTTATCGAGTACATCTGATGGTTTATATAAAGGTTGCCTTGTGTTGGATTGCTCTCTCTCTCTCTCTCTCTTACACACACACACACACACACTCTCTCTCTCTCACTAGCTGCCTCGGGGGTGCTGCAGCTACCCGTAAATTCTGCTTAGCTTCCCCATTGCACCTCCATGCATTTCATTAAAACTATTATTATTATTATTATTATTATTATTATTATAATAAAGGTTGTATATGCAGGGTGCTCGGTGACTTAGCGATTAGCACGCTTGCCTCACAACTCCGGGGTTGGGGGTTCGAATCCTAATGTACAGAGTGTACAAAGATCCATTTGAATTAAACTCAGATTGATTACAGATTATTAATTGTAGTGGCGAAGTACAGGGACGTCATTACCGTGCTCTCGGGCTCGGGTCTGGCGTCGTCAGAGCTAGCAAAGCGGTGGCGGATCCATTTCTTAAATATTAAAAATAAATGACTAAAAATAAACGGTGCGCAGCTGATCCACAATATTCCAGCACTGCACACACACTTCCTGTCTCCCTGCATTATTTATTAAACACACCCCGTGCCCGTCGGTTTATATCCTGCTGCGGCTCTTTGTACAGACTACAGACGTGCGGCGATTAAAGCCCGGGGACGTTTCCTCACCTCACGCACGGCGTGTTCAGGACACTCGGGCCAGTGTCGAAGCTCTGGGGTTCGGTCTGCACCGCACGCTCGACAATAAACTGATTAGTTGAAGCAGTGACGTCACTTCCTGTCTCTGGCTTCACGGTGTCAGGAGCAGTCGTGTCGTTGTCTGCAGAAGGAAAGGAAGTGTAATAAATAACGCACGTTTATTTATAAATAAATAAATCTATCAGACATGACGTGTACAGTGTGGAATTAATCCACAGACTTCATCAGTGTGAAAAACCCTGTGACAAATGTCTCTCTCTCACACACACACACACACACACACACACACACACACACACACAGACTACTTTCAATGGGAGTGTGTGACTAGGTGGATTGTGTATTTGAGGCACAGGAGACAGTGTGTGTTTGAGTGTGTGTATGTGTTGTGTAGAGGATTTATAATGTAACCACTTCCTGTCTGTGTCTTCCTGTCACTTATGGTCTGATACAAATTTGCTGTCTTCAAACAGGATGTAGAATGACTCCCACAGGAAGTAGAATTATAGTTTTGGACCTGTGTTAAATCAGGAATATTATATAATACATATAACTTATCTCTCTCTCTCTCTCTCTCCATCCTGGTCTCTCCTTCTCTCTCTCTCTGTTCCTCTCTCTCAACATCCCTGTCTCTCATTCCATCTCTCTGTCTCTCTCTGTTCCTCTCTCTTTCCATCTCTCTCTCTCTCCAACTTTCTGTCTTTCTCTCACTCTATGTCCCGGTCTCTCTTTCCATCCCTCTGTTCCCCTCTCTCTTTGTCTCTGTCTCTCTTTACATCTCTCTGTCTCTCCCTCTCTCTCTCTGTCTCTCCATCTCTCTGTGTCCCTTTCTGTCTGTCTCTCTCTCTCTCTCTCAGGGCGTTGGCTGACATGGGGAAGGATGGAAAGATGGATCGTTTGGAGTTCTCCATTGCCATGAAGCTGATTAAGCTGCAGCTCCAGGGTCAGCCCCTCCCTCCGTCTCTGCCAATCGTCATGAAGCAGACCCCGGCGCCTGTTATGACATCATCGGCGCGCTTCGGTAAACTGTGTGTTAGGAGCGTCCGCGTGCGTTATGACTCACTGAAATGATTCGAACAGCGAGTATTCCCGGAGTTGTGATTCAGAGTTTGATTCAGCGCTGTTTAAAGAAGAGAGGAAGGGTGTGTTCATCGTCAAAGACCTGGTTACATATTAAGAAGCTGCTTTACAGCCTAAACATCACATGGAAATCATTACAGAAAACAAGTTGTAGAAGAATGGAAAAGAACTTTCATCTGTGCTGATGATTAACAGCTGTGTTAATGGAGTGAAGCGTTTATGACTCGGATATTACGAAAAAATGGTGTGAGCTCATAACATCATGGGGGGGCATTGTGTGTGGATTGAAGGACATTGTGTGTGTGTGTGTGTGTGTGTGTGTGTGTGTGTGTGTGTGTGTGTGTGTAGGTATGGGCTCAATGCCAAACCTATCTATCATGCCAACGATGCCCATGCTGACCCCGATGCCCGTCGGCTCCACCGTGACCTCCATGACCTCTCTGACCTCTATGCCAGCTGTGCAACCTCTGCTGCCTCTGATTCCTGACTCGCTCAGCATGCCAGCCTTACCCAACGGCACTGCCACGGTGCTGACGCCAGCCCCAGGTAATACACACACACACACACACACACACACACACACACACACACACCAACACATATACTGTACATATACAGAATTCATAAATAAACACCTTCTGGGTTTGGCCACACCCACGTTGGGATTAAATCTGAATAAAATTAACCCGCCCGACTCCCCTTCTCTCTCTTTCTGTAGCTCTCTCACTCTCTGCAGGTCTGAGTAAATCTCACTCCCTCTTGGACTTGGCTTCCAGCAGGTAGTGAATCAGACTCTCGCACACACACACACTCGCATTTCTATCTGCATACACAACCTGCTCCTCAATCTACTGCGTTCTGATTTCATTATTAGACGTTACTAGTCATGATTAGATTTGCCTAAACTGCACGTGTATAAATACTGTCACATTTCTATGCTTTACCGTTAGATGATGTTCGAATAACCTCAGCTTGTCTCTTACATGTACTGTGGCTGTTTGGTTGTTGTTGTTGTTGTTGTTGTTGTTGTGATTTCTGATTTCCCATTGGCTGCCACCAGCTCAAACTCCTCCTCCACCACGTCTCTGGCAAGCAACTCCCCCAAAACCGGAACGTCTGATTGGGCGGTGCCTCAGTCGTCCCGCCTCAAATACCGCCAGCAGTTCAACATCCTGGACAAGCTGATGTCCGGATACCTGTCAGGTGTGTGTGTGTGTGTGTGTGTGTGTGTGTGTGTGTAGGGGGTATTGTGAGTGTGTTTATGATTAGCCTATTCATTTTCAGGTAACTTTGTGAGTGTAGAGTTACCGTTCTACATAAAATAAGGTATTATAGATAGGTAGTTGATAATTGATCAACGCGTGTAGATATGAGTTCGTGGGTGTGTGTGCGTGTGTGTGTGTGTGGGTGTGGGTGTGTGTCTTCAGGTCCGCAGGTCAGGAATGCTCTCACTGCTTCTAACCTCACCCAGACCCAACTCGCCACCATATGGTGAGTGCAGATAAACCTTATCAACATGTTACATATCCAGGATGTGTTTACACCTGTACACCTGTTCAGAGAGAGTGTGTGTGTGTGTGTGTGTGTGTGTGTGTGTGTGTGTGTGTGTGTGTGATTAGGACTCTGGCGGATGTGGATCGTGATGGTCAGCTGCGAGCAGAAGAATTTATTTTGGCTATGCACCTCGTGGACATGGCCAAAACGGGCCGTCCGTTACCTTTGACCTTACCTGCTGATCTCTTGCCACCGTCTTTCAGGTAACACACACACACACACACACACACACACACACTTAAAAATGCACATCTTAAATATACAGAATAAAGTCAAATAGAGTGTGAGGTCCCTTTAAAAATATTCATGTTCCTAATGTTGGTGTGTGTGTGTGTGTGTGTGTGTGTGTATGTGTGTAGAACAGGGAAGTCATGTGACCTACCAAATGGGTCCATTCCTCTAATCAGCACTGAGTTCATCGAATTAGAACCTGCACACAAGAGCAAGAACAATGGTATACACAAAGACACACACACACACACACACACACACACACACATTCTTGGTATGCTCATGCTTTCTTGTTTTTAAATATTAAAATAAATATATATTTCAATACCTTGTTGAATTCTGGATAATGATTGGTTAGAAGATGAATTTTGTAATGTGTGTAATCGTAGACGTGGTGAAGTTTCCCGTCTCAGCGCTTTGTCGCAGTTAAAGCTGTAACTCTAAGTTTTCCGACATCTTCAGGACAGAGGAGTTTTTCCCGTGTTTCCTTAATTGTCTGATCTCAGGACTTTCAAATAAAAAATTAAGACAAATGGAATAGCGTGAGCGGGTTCTCCTTCGTCTCAGTGTCGTTTGAGGATAAACTGCGGGAGAACTTCCAGCGAGGCAGCATGGAGCTGGAGAAGCGGCGCCAGGCCCTGCAGCAGGAGCAGCGGCGTGAGGAGGAGAGACGGAGAGAGGAGGAGCGGCGGGAGGAGGAGAGGAGGAGGCTGAGAGAGAGGGAGGAGCAGGAGCGGAGAGAGAGGGAGGCTCTGCGCAGACAGAAAGAGGAGGAGCAACGCATGGAGAGGCAGAGAGAGATGGAGAGACGGAGGGAGGAGGAGAGGCTGAAGGAGCTGGAGAGACAGGAGGTGCGTTCAACACAAACACCAACGTCTCGACTGAAAGGAAGTGAGGCCACGCCTCTTTCACTGAGACAGACAGGTACAGAGGCCACGCCTCTTTCACTGAGACAGACAGGTACAGAGGCCACGCCTCTTTCACTGAGACAGACAGGTACAGAGGCCACGCCTCTTTCACTGAGACAGACAGGTACAGAGGCCACGCCTCTTTCACTGAGACAGACAGGTACAGAGGCCACGCCTCTTTCACTGAGACAGACAGGTACAGTTTCCACACTTCTTTCACTGAGACAGACAGGTGCAGAGGCCACACCTCTTTCACTGAGACAGACAGGTACAGAGGCCACACCTCTTTCGCTGAGACAGACAGGTACAGAGGCCACGCCTCTTTCACTGAGACAGACAGGTGCAGAGGCCACGCCTCTTTCACTGAGACAGACAGGTACAGAGGCCACGCCTCTTTCACTGAGACAGACAGGTACAGAGGCCACACCTCTTTCGCTGAGACAGACAGGTACAGTTTCCACACCTCTTTCACTGAGACAGACAGGTACAGAGGCCACACCTCTTTCACTGAGACAGACAGGTGCAGAGGCCACACCTCTTTTACTGAGACAGAGGGGTACAGAGGCCACACCTCTTTCACTGAGACAGACAGGTACAGAGGCCACACCTCTTTCACTGAGACAGACAGGTACAGTTTCCACACTTCTTTCACTGAGACAGACAGGTACAGAGGCCACACCTCTTTCACTGAGACAGACAGGTACAGAGGCCACACCTCTTTCACTGAGACAGACAGGTACAGAGGCCACACCTCTTTCACTGAGACAGACAGGTACAGAGGCCACGCCTCTTTCACTGAGACAGACAGGTACAGAGGCCACACCTCTTTCACTGAGACAGACAGGTACAGTTTCCACACTTCTTTCACTGAGACAGACAGGTACAGTTTCCACACTTCTTTCACTGAGACAGACAGGTACAGAGGCCACACCTCTTTCACTGAGACAGACAGGTACAGAGGCCACACCTCTTTCACTGAGACAGACAGGTACAGAGGCCACACCTCTTTCACTGAGACAGACAGGTACAGTTTCCACACTTCTTTCACTGAGACAGACAGGTACAGTTTCCACACTTCTTTCACTGAGACAGACAGGTGCAGAGGCCACACCTCTTTCACTGAGACAGACAGGTACAGAGGCCACACCTCTTTCGCTGAGACAGACAGGTACAGAGGCCACACCTCCTTCACAGGGACAGCACTGGTACACAAGCTAGGTTTACTGTGCCTCTGTAAATCCAGGTGTGACTGTGCTCTTCCTCTCTTCCAGGCGGCGGAGCGACAGAGACGGATGGAGTGGGAGAGGACTAAGCGGGCGGAGCTGCAGGCTCAGAGTGAAAAAGAGAAGAGAGATATCGAGAGACTGACAGCCAGGAAGAGGAGTCTGGAGCTGGAGCTGGAGGCTGTGGTCAGAATTACACTCTACATAATATTACACGCAGTACAACGAAAGCACCGTCACGTTTAAGCCACGTTTAAAACCTGTTCACCTGTTAGCCGCTAGCACCTGAAAACACGCCAAGTAGCACTTCAGCATGGAAATAAAGTCTGTTCAATTAACACCTCTGATGAATCTTCAGGGAACCAGGCACAAGCAAATCTCAGACTGTCTCCGTGACGCCCAGAGTAAGAGACGGGTCCAGAGGGCGGAGCTAGAGCTCGTCAATCAGAAGAGAGACGGACGCATCGCCGACATCAACTCGCTACAGCTGCAGTTTGAGGTTCACGATGATGCGTTTTAAATGTGTTTGGGGGGGGGATGGGGGGATGGGACTTCCAACATGTAATTGATAAAAAACGCACATACAAATGATTTAAAAACCGGATTTAATATCGCAGAGATGATCACGTCTGCCATCAGCAGGGATGATTTTTACGTCTACAATGCTATTGTATATGTTCTGGTAAATGCATTTGGATCGGCTCAGCACAACATTTCTAACGAACAGATTTAAAAGGTAAATTATTAACGTCTTTTTTTTTTTTAAAGACCTGCATATTTAGAGGTTTAAATACAGATGTTTCGGGGTGGTTTGTCATTGTGTAGAGGGTGAATACTATACTCATGTGAGCTTATTTATTTATTTATTTTCATTTTCTCAGGATGTTCAGAGACAGCTGAGTAATCTGACTCCAGAGAAACAGAGACTGACGGAAAAACTAAGAGACCTCACGCAGACCAACACCATCTGTGAGAACACACTTATGCCTTTTTTAAATCTATTTTTAATGGATGGATGGATGGATGGATGGATGGATGGTTTGATTTCCGACAATCCATCTATGGATGCATCAAGAGATGGGTGGATGAGAAATGGATCCAGGCAAGGATGAGCAGATAGATGGAGGGACTGATGAATGCATGAATTGAGAAGTAGATGTGTATGGATGGATGGATATATGGATGAGAAATGAATCCACAGATGGATGGATGGATGGATGGATATACTGACAGATGAATGCTAGGATGTAAAGATGGACGGTGGATGAATGGATATATGCGTAGATGTTTGCAGAGATGGATGCATGCACTGATGGGTGGGAAATAGATGTCTGGGTGAGTGGATGGACGCGCTGGTAGATGAACGTCAGGACTGACGGATGAAGTGATGGAAACGGAAATGCACAGATGCATGGTTACAGGGTTGGGTAGATGTATGCTTGGAACAATCCATGGATTGTAGATGGAGGCATCAAAGGCATGGAAGGATATATGAATATACAGATGGATAAAATGTCCAGTTTCTACATTTTATGTAGCTCTCCACCCTTTCTCTCTCTCTCTCTCTCTCTCTCTCTCGCTCTCCTTTTCACAGGCGCAGGAGTGAATGATGTGAAGCGGAATAAGTGCGAGAAGGATCTGAGCTGCCGGAAGCTGAAGGAACAACTAGACGCTCTGGAGAGGGAGACAACGGCCAAGCTGTCTGAGGTGGCGCGTTACAACCGGGACATGCAGGTCCGACTGAGCTACACCACGCTAATTCATCTCACAGTGACTTTTTAAAACGACTGTAAAGGTGATCGGCTGCTTAATAAAGCATAGCGGAAGCGATTACAGTGATATAGTGCCATGATTTCCCTCTGCCAAAGATCGAGCGATAACTAAAGCACTTTATTTGCATGCCTTGATGCTAACGTGACTGCACAAGAAAACACACGCAGGCTAACACCGCATTCAAAATATCCATAAACATGTCTGACTGAACCCAGTAACAGATTCCCGATTTATTCTCAGTGATGATAAACGACACTAATGTTGACTTCTTCACTCGCTAATGCCGTCTTACTTCGCATACACGCACACTCGTTTTCTCTCTCTCTCTCTCTCTCTCTCTAACCCTCCTTGTTGTCCTCCCTGTAGTTAGTGGAGATGGACGACTGTATGCTACAGGGACTTCTCTCTTTGCTGGGCTGTCTAACCAATCTCTTCCTTCTAATCAAGGTTCTCTGCTCTCCGTTCTCCTTATTTCATGTGTCACACTCGTCCCTGGGCATCCCTCCATCTTGCATTTGTCTTCTTTGCATCACTACCTTTTTATTGGTGGAAATTTCACCCGTGGCATTATCCAAATATACCGTCGTCATGTCATTCACGTGGGTTCACGTTCACGTTCACTTTCGGCAGGTCAGTAGACTCGAACAGACCAAGCTGCCGAAATGCAAAGGAATACGAGGCCTTATTTACGGAAGACTAATTAAACTGGGACCAGAGCCTCGTTTGTATGAAGTACGAAATCAGACTGATGTGAAACAAGAACTGTAATCCTTGAAGTGTCACAAGACTGAGAGGTGATTGGTTAACTGGTTAATTGGGTATCAGCTAACCGAATCCGGAGAAGGTAACATCCACAGTGAGAAAAGCATTTTTACTCTTAACCCTCTGGCGTCTATCTGTGAACAAGACAGCTTTTTATTTTCAGATATGCGCCAATCGTATGAAATAACCAGTACCTCCTTTTTTTCACCAACCAAAGAACATTTTTTGCTCCACCCACTTAATCATAAATGCAATGGCTAAAGCACTGATGCTTGTTTATAGTACATTTGTGGTGAGTTTTTATGGCAGCTCTGCGTGTTCGAGTTTACTGGCCAGTCAAACATCGTCTAATCCAATTCATAACATCATTAATGCACCCTGGGAACACGGGACTCTAGGAACGAGGAATTCTGGGAAAATAGGGCTCTAGGTATATATGGATCTGCGAGCTTAGGGTTATGGGAATGTAGGGCTCATAGTATAAACAGCTCTGGAAAAAACAGGAACTGGGGACCCTGGGAACGTAGGGTACTGGGCACATAGTGTACTGGGAACGTAGGGTTCTGATGGCATACTGTAGTGGGAACGTAGGGCTCTGAGAACATGGGGCACGAAGAACCTAGGGCTCTGGGAATATAGGGTACTGGGGAAATAGGGCTCTGATGATATACTGGTCTCTTGGGAACATAGAACCCTGAAAACATGGGGCTCCAGGAAAATAGAGACTGGGAGAATAGGATCCTGGTCACGTATGTAATTGGGAACATAAAGCTTTGGGAACATACAGCATTAGGAGTACAGGTCCCTGACAACATAGGACCCTGGGAACATAGGATTCTGGGACTATAGGACCCTGGGTACCTAAGGTACTGGGGACACAGGGCATTGGAACATAGGACCCTGGGAAGATAGAATAGTGGGAGTAAGTAATCCTGGGAAAATAGGGTACTGGAAAGATAAGACCCTGGGAACCTGGTACCGTTAAAACATTGATGTTATTAAATGTCGGTATAGTGTAAGAAACGTTAGGAGGGGTTAGGAGAGTCTGACTGGTGTTGAGAGGCGGTTCAGAGTTCGTGCTACAACCCAAATCTGCAGCCAGCATTTAGGAGGTGTTCTTGGGAACGTTACAGGACCTGAGAGAGAGGCAGCGGCAGCAGCAGGCCGTGCTGGAGCAGCTCAACCGCGTGAAGTTGGAGAAAGTGAAGGAGCTCCAGAGACGGAGGCAGGAAGAAGAGGAGAAAAGGAGGAGGGATGAAGAATTGGCCAGGTGATCAAAGACTACACATATTTACATGTGCAGCATTACCTTGTGTTATCCACACTCAACTGCTTAACACACACACACACACACACACACACACACACAAAAGATGACCTCTGTGTGTGTGTGTGAGCTCAGACAGGCCAAGCTGGAGCAGGAGCTGCTGCAGAAGGAGGAGGCCGAGCGCCAGAGGAGGCTTGCTCAGGAGACAGAAGCCAAACTCAGAGAGGAGCAGCAACTCCAGGCCCAGGCCAGACTCCGCGAGACCCAGGAGAAGGCCGCGCAGCAGGAGAGGGAGGACAGAGAGAGGGAGGAGAAAAGAAGAGCAGAAGAGAAAGAGAGGGATGAGAGAAGGAGCGCGGAGGAGAAGGACAGCAAGGAGAAGGGGGGTGACGGAGTTAACGAACGCGGGATAAATCCTGTGAACACCGCAACCCTTGATCTTCAGTCGCAGCTCTCTGCACTGTTCAACAGTACGGCCGCAAACACAACAGGCGAGTGTGTGTCTCCGCGTGTGTGTACGTGGCCCGATGCACTGTTTGTGTCGACTGTTTACAGTCCATCCTAAATCTCGTTCACGTGTTTGACAGGTACGGGAGTACAACCGACTGGTTTCGATGTTCAGGGCGAGAAGAGCACGCTGAGCACCTACAGAGCGCTTTATCACTTCACCGCCCGCAACGCTGATGAACTGTCACTGGAAGCAGATGGCCTGATAGAGGTACACGCTCACACAGATAGATAGTACATCTACGCGTGTACTTATAAATACATTAACACACATGCACTCCTGTTCTCCTCAGGTGGACGAGTCCACGGTGAGGGAGCCCGGCTGGCTGTATGGCACCTTCCGAGGCAGCAGCGGCTGGTTTCCTGAGAGTTACGCTGAGAAAACCTGTACAAACGATGGAACCGATTCAACAGCAGCCGCTACACAGAACACACTGCCCCCTAGTGACTACTCCGGGTAAAACTCGATATTTACTCAAGGGGTAATTATTCTAGGTCTTGCGCTATTGCTGGGCTTTGCTGCGACCCAAGAAAGCATATTTAGGAAAATAATACAAGTCAGTGTTAATTACGCTCCAGTTAGGTGTCTGCTCGTTTAGAATTTTCTTCCGGAAATTTAGCGCTACGTTTCATTTCAGCTCTGATCCGTTTATACCTTGCATTACTGTACAAATGACATGTTTCAGGTTCTTACGATACACTGTAGACGCCATTTATCGCGATATCTCCTTCCTCCAGGATCCCTCGAGTGGATATAGAAGGACCAACGCCCACACACACTCCTGCAGCGACGCACACACAACACACACAGGTAGGCAGGCGTACGTGAACTAAGACGTAACAAAACGTGTTTGTTTGAGTGTTAAACGTTCGAGCACAGTACATGTAAATCAAACGTGGCTTGACCGTGCGCGTAGGCCGTCGCTCTGAGCGCGTGGACGGCTACCACCGACACTCAGCTCGGCTTCTCCAAGGATGACATCATTACGGTTCTGGAGCAGGAGGAGAACTGGTGGTACGGGGAACTCGGGGAGAACCAAGGCTGGTTCCCCAAAACCTACGTCTCCTTGGTAACCAACACCAACACGCACGCAGAGTAAGTTCTCTCTTTCACTCTTCCAGAGATTTATAAATGTAATACGTCGGTTTTAAATCAGACATGAATCATTATTAACCATTTCGGACCAGACTCTCCACTGAGGAGCGTTAGTCAGAGGGCTCCCCTGCTTTAGAACTTGGCTTAGTTTCTCACAGTCTGTGTCCCAAATTCAAAATCTGCAACTGCTGCCTTACTGAACATCCTGAAGGTCAAACAAGAAAAGTGGCTCCGAAGACTATCCTTGAAATACTGGGTGCGAGGTGGAAGACACCATCGATGGGACACCTGTCCATTACAGGGCACCATGTACATACACATTTATACCTAGGGGCAGTTTAGAGTCCTTCCAGCATGTTTTCAGGAGGTTGTAGGATACTTGAGATCCTGGAGAACCCCGTGTGGACACAGGGAGAACATGATGAAACTCCACAGGGACGGTACGTCCGCGTCTTTACCGGATTCTTCTTTGCTTCTCCTCCAGGCCTTTGTATTCCAGTGTTGAAGATCTGGACCTGCCCGACTCTGTTCCGCTTGAAGGTGAGCTCTGATTTCTTCATGCTGATTTGAACAGTTTGTTAAAACTTTACGGTGTGCCCTCATGGTGTGGTTTCCATTTCTTGTTAGAATACGTGGCTCTTTACACGTACGAGAGTCCCGAGTCCGGTGACCTGACGTTCCGAGCCGAAGACGTTGTCTTGGTAATGGAAAAAGAGGGGGAGTGGTGGAAAGGCTGCATCGGCGACCAATCAGGACTCTTCCCTTCCAACTACGTCAAACCCAAAGACTCCGACGTATGCGGAATTTTATAATGATTTTTTTAAAAAAAATTTGATTTCTAAAGCTCTGAACTGTGAATGTGCTCAATGTTTGTTTCCGGATCCTTTTTCAGTCTGCCAAAGCTGGTGCTTCCGTTAAAAAACCAGGTGAGTTGGCAAACCCTGTCCAGAACAAACATGCACTCGGGTGGAAGAAGGTGCTGATCTATTCCGTATCGTTTCGCCTCGTTCTTTTCAGAGATCGCGCAGGTAACGGCGTCCTGTATGGCCGTGACGGCGGAGCAGCTGAACGTGACTCCGGGGCAGCTGATCCTCGTTCTCCATAAGAACTCCTGTGGCTGGTGGTTGGGAGAACTGCAGGTCTGTGTGTCTGGATGGTTGAGAAGACCACCTGCATACATTTCAGAGGGAAATCAATCTGATTGGTGGTCTTTGCTCCGTGTGTGTGTTGTAGGCTCGGGGTAAGAAGCGTCAAAAGGGCTGGTTTCACTCCACAAACGTCAGACTGCTGGAGCCCAACAGTGGTAAAACCACTCCTGCGCCCCAGCCACGTACGTTACACACACGCAAACATCTTTTTGTCGACTATTTATCCCCTATTCAGGGTCACGGTGGATCTGGAGCCTATCCCGGGAACACCGGGAGCAAGGCGGGAATACACAGCAGTCCATCGTGGTATCCGATACATCGTTGTATATACAATGTGCTCTTGGTTGGACCTCATTTCAAACAGCACTTTGTAATATATTCTTTCTTTTCCGCTCAGTGTGTCAGGTCATTGCCATGTATGACTACAAAGCAGCCAACGGGGATGAGATGACGTTTCAGAAAGGTCAGCTGATCAACGTCCTCAACAAGGACGACTCGGATTGGTGGAAAGGAGAAATCGACGGGGTCGCCGGGCTCTTCCCGACCAATTACGTCAAGATGACTACAGAGTCCGACCCCAGCCAGCAATGTAAGTCCTGGCGCCTTTACGTACTTCATTCTGAGTGAATTTACTCGTCAGTAGAAAAAACAGCAAAAAAGGAATCAGCGTCCTGTCACTTGGTATGTCCTCCCGTTTGGAGGTGAAGGACTCGTCTCTATTACGCTGACCCTGTCTCAAATCCCTCACATGCCCTCAGTGCAAGTCACCCGTAACAAGAGACAGATTTTTAATCAATTCAGTGTCACTGTCCGACATGTTGTTGATAAAAGCCCAAACAACAACGAGGATTTTAATGAAACAGAGCAAGTTCAGTCAAGGAGAACATCATCTATAATTGGTCTGAAGTTGTTTCTGGCTGAAATGTAACTTTCACTCCCAAAGTCCACGACTCACAATGTGAAAGCAGCAATGAATCGGACTTGTGTGAGGAAACAGGCGAGATTTAGAGTTCTCAAGTCCGTCGTGATGGGAACTACATGCTCTATTTCACGTTCTAAGGACATCGAGTGCTTGCGATGCTGTCTTACAACGACTCAGGGTTTTAATTATTTATTATTTCGAATCGATCCCTCCTCGACACCTCATGCACTTTTCACATCTTGTATCAATCGCAGTCGTTTACGTTTGACTGCGTGAGTTGTTTTCACTCGTAAGTGCGTGACATCGCGTTCTTGGTTCCAGACCAGAAGATTTAAGGTGAAGCCGTTTTTGTTGTTTTTTTCGGTCAAGGTCTGTCTTTCGGAACAGTGAGAAAGCGTGGAACGGTTTGAGATAAGGCAGCGGCACCCCATAAATCAAAAGCCCGTTTCGAGAATTCTATTGCCTAATTTCTTATTTTATTGGCAGGTCATTTTGCTTATGTCAAGAATTTATTTCAAGAAAGAAGCTAAACAATCTCCCAATAGAGCAGCAGTTTAAAGAGAGGCTTAATATGTCTCTTTGTTTTATCATAATGAGATATATTAGATCAATTTGACTAGATTTAAGACGCTGTATTTGAATTTTTTAAGTCGTGGTACAACCTAGCAGAGCTGAACCATCCTAAAAAAAAAAGAAAAAAAGTTAGCGATTCTTCTCCAGCCTTGTAGCGTCGCGTCACACGATGTACACGATGTGCAAACTTCTTAGCGTAGACTCAACTTATCCCAGCGTTTCAGTTTTTTTCCTCCTTCTCTCAGCACTGATACTGTGGTATCCATCCTTCTCTTCATCACCTTTCATGGCTACACTCATCCACTCCTCTGTTCCTTCCCTTTTCCTGTCGCTCGCCTCATCTCTGCTTTATTTCAGGAACTCTAGCCTCGGCCCCTCCTCCTCCTCCTCCTCCTCCTCCTCTTCCTCCTCCTCCTCCTCTTCCAATCAGAGAGCAGCAGACAAGACTCCACCTCCCACACCTCCTGCTCTTTGTGGATGAGGCTCCTCCCTTATTTTTTGACATTTCTGTTTTATTGTTTTTGCTTCTCTTTTGTTGTTGTTATGCATTTCCAACCATTAAGAAAAAAAAAAAAAGAAATACTTCAGCCGGAACGAAACGCCCACCGTGTCCCGTTTAGCCTAAACCATCGCTCCGATCTTCACACGCCGACGCAGTCGACTGTATTTCGGGGTAAAAGGGACTTGGTGTACGTTTCATTTTGGCTGAACTGTTCCTTTAAAAAAAGGGAAAGATGTGCAAGTGAGTAGTACAGTAGTAACAGGGTTCTTTTCTATAGTCTTTAAATAACGATCAAGAAACTGAAAACCTTTTATAGAAGTGAAAGATTTGCAGCAGTACTGAATATATATATATATATAAAACATGATATGACGAGAGAGAGAGAGAGAGCGTGAATGTACGTGTGTATATATATATGTATGTATGTATGCGTCCATGCTATACTGTACCAGCATACGCTGCTTCCTCACTAAGCCTTTTACATCATAGGATTGTCAGTTGGCTTCTTCCTGTTAAATTGTAGCACACACACACACACGCACACGCACGCACGCACGTACACACATATGAAGACGTCACCAGCAGCATGTTATCCTATAGCACTTGAGCCGTCCCTATGCAAGCAGCTAACCAGCCCTTACACTCCAGCGCCACGGCCTTTTGCTTTCTGTGTGCTCTAACAGAAGCTCTGCTCCAGCTTTGCTGCTCTTTTCTATGGAGAAACGGAAAGAGAAATAAAGACGTTTTTTAAACTGCGGGGGTTTTGCGGCGTGTTGTGATTTCGACGCGCGCACACTGTG
This sequence comes from Ictalurus furcatus, assembly GCF_023375685.1. Classification (NCBI taxonomy): domain Eukaryota; kingdom Metazoa; phylum Chordata; class Actinopteri; order Siluriformes; family Ictaluridae; genus Ictalurus; species Ictalurus furcatus. The sequence goes on from NC_071256.1 coordinate 2,246,238, forward strand.
CTCGGAGCTGTGTTTGATGTTTGAGCATATGGATGTTTATTCATGTCATCGCTGTACGTGTATGTGTATGTGTGTGTGTGTGTGTGTGAGCATGCTCATACACAATTCCTACTACAGGAGGTCCAGGCCTCGCTCTTCTAACTCCGTTCCCTTCCTATCAGTTTTAAATAATTAGTCGGTACGGAATAAGTGCTTAGTTTAATATTTATATTTATATTCTATATAGGATAACTCTCAGAAAGGAATATTTTGATGTAACTGATCACGACTGTTATTATAATCGGCCCGCTCCGCGTCTTACATTCGGTATGCCCGTGTTTAACCCACGTCCACACTAACACGTCTACTGTCTGCGTGCTCATCTGTACTGTAAGTGTGTGCATGCCTATGTGTCTACATGCTCGTCTGTATGTGTACCTGCATGCTTGTGTGTGTGTGTGTGTGTGTGTGTGTGTGTGTGTGTGTGTGTGTACGTGTGTAGGGTGTGCGGATCTTTTGAGCTTAGACTCCATGAGTTGTGAGGAGAGGAAGAGGCAGGGCTACATCCACGAACTCATCGAGACGGAGCAGACGTACGTACAGGACCTGGAGCTGGTGCTTGAGGTAAACTAACACACACACACACACTCGCACATACACACACACGCACAGGTATATAACAGATACGGATGAAACATCTGTCGTAAAGTTCATGCGGCAATGTGATATCATTTTGTTTGATTTTAATTGTGTGTGTGTGTGTGTGTGTGTGTGTGTGTGTGTGTGTGTGTAGGTGTTCTACAAACCCATGGCCGAGTCGGGCCGCTTCACCGAGGCCGAGATGAGTGTGATCTTTGTGAACTGGAGAGAGCTGATCATGTGCAACACCAAGCTGCTCAAGTGAGTGGGTGAATCACAGCACCACCTGTCTTCGCTCAGGGGAACTGCAATGAAACAATAGCATCGAAATGAATAAATTTGCAGGAGCCATTTTCCTTTTCTTTTTTTGCTGCTGAACTCAAACTACACTACAGTTTTCTAAATAACCTCGATGGTCAGCTAGCAGGTCAAAGTTAACGAGTCAGCTACATAGCACGTTAGGTGTGTAAGCTTTGAATTATGGGATTGCCCACAGCGAAATAGATGGAAGAGTTCAAATTTGGCCACAATAAGAAACGCTGAGCAGCAAAAAAAATCGGAACGCACTGTCTTTTTTAAGTATCAGACGTTCTTATAATCATTTGGACCATGATTCCTTGTTGTTATGTGCTGATCCCCTCAAAAAAAGTACTAAGTAAATTTTTCAGAGCTCTGCGTGTGCGTAAGAAGACGTCAGGTGAGCGCATGCCCGTGCAGGTGATCGGAGACATCCTATCCTCGGAGCTATCACACATGCAGGCCTACATCCGCTTCTGCAGCTGCCAGCTCAACGCAGCCGCCCTGCTGCAGCAGAAAACCGACGCCTCGCCCGATTTCAAGCTCTTCCTAAAGGTTAAATACACTTCCCGCGCACCTCCTTTTAGGCATAGAATTTCCTGTACTAATTAGCTGGTGTCCTAGTTTAGCGGGCATCGTAATTAGGTATCAGGTACGGGTGGAATTATTGAGCTGCTGCATGAAATCGAATTATTGTACAACTTGTGAGTGGAAAATTGTGTGAACTAGATCCAGATGTGCTTTCAGCTTCAGGTTTGTTTCCACTCTGTTTTGCAGAAAATTGCCACTAATTACAGGTGTAAAGGAATGCCGCTGTCCAGCTTCCTCCTGAAGCCCATGCAGAGGATCACACGCTATCCTTTACTCATCAGAAACGTGAGAACTCAAGCCAGAAACAATAACATGAATATATAATATATCATCGATATCACCTGAAGTAATATCATCGTTTTTGCAAACGTCACGCTCCATTTCCGAGCTGCCAGGAGTTTATACAGAGCGGAAGGGAGTCTGTTATTCAATCATTAAACAGTCATTAGTTCTCAGTTGAAGACGCTTTCAGTCCTACACATGGATCTCTTGCTAGGAGGGGTTCTTTTTTTTATTCCCCTGTCTCACTCTCCGTTTGTTTTCGGTTGTAGATTTTGGAAAACACTCCATCGGGACACGTGGACCAGGTGAACCTTCGGGAGGCGCTGGAGAGGGCGGAGCTCCTGTGCTCGCAGGTGAACGAGGGTGTGAGGGAGAAGGAAAACTCAGACAGGCTGGAGTGGCTGCAGAACCACGTGCAGTGTGACGGGGTCATCGAGGTGAGCTGGTCGTATGAACCTTTTAATGTCTTTCACACTGTTTTAACACCCTGAAGGAGAAGAACAGAACCTCACCAAACAGGGAGCATGGACTGAGGGAGGGGTTTTAAAATGATTAGATGGGATAATGACGTTAGAATAAAACAGTACAACGTTGCTTTTGATGGTAAAAACAATCCAGGCTATGCTGTTTTCTTTTCATTTAGTGTAATTATATGTTTATACAGTCTTATATAATGCCATTGGTGTATATATAGCCAATCAGCAACAAGCAGTACTGTAAGCCCCGCCCACATAAAATGCCTATGTTAGAGCTGGAGGTGGTTCTGTTTAGGTCTATGTGACCAATTATTCATTTTTTCCCCCAATTTAGTTCATTTGACCTGTGAGTAACAAGGAGTTATGTCTGCAAAGTGAATTATTTTCCTACAACATCACGTCCCTATAGCAATTTTCCAAAAAAAAAAAAAAAAAGTGTATTTTTATTTTATTTAATGTTTTGGAACGTATGCGAAACAAGTTGGCTCGCTCTCTTTTCTCTCTCTCTCTCTCTCTCTGTTGAGGTAAATAAGACAAACCTATTCCAATAAATTGTTTCTAATGCTGATAATGGTTTGTTTTAAATAAACGTTACAAGTGTTAATAATCAAGTCTGGGTCAGTGGGACACTCGTACCGTCCCTCAATAATACATGAACTCACGTGCTATTTTTATTTTGCCCTCTTTTCCAGCATTTGGTCTTTAACTCTCTGACGAACTGCCTGGGTCCTCGCAAGCTGCTGCACAGCGGGCGTGTCTGGAAAGCTAAAAGCAACAAGGAGCTCTGGACCTTCCTGTTCAGCGACTTCCTGCTCTTCACCTACACCTCCAAGCAGTTCTCCTCAAACACAGACCGACCGTTCAGCCCCAAGTCCAACACCGTCTACAAGATGTACAAAACGGTAACACAGTCATAGACCATAACTCACGTGTAGACAGTAGATACTTCTAGAAGCTGGGTGTGTGATGGAAAGATAACCTCTCTCTCTCTCTCTCTCTCTCTCTCGCTCTCTCTCTAGCCTGTGTTTCTGAATGAAGTGTTGGTTAAAATGCCGTCTGACCCGTCCAGCGAAGACCCGATCTTTCACATCTCGCACATCGACCGTGTGTACACGCTGAAAGCTGACAGCATCAACGAGAGGTACACACACACACACACACACACACACACACACACACGCACGCACACGAAATGTTTTCATGGCCAAACCATACTGTCAGAAGTTTCAGTAACACTCATTTTCTTCCTACTCGTTTCTCTGGATTTAAATAATTGTGACATTAAACACTGAAAGCTTTCCCAAACACCAATTATATCTGTTTATTTATTTATTTATTTATTTATTTTTATTCGTTATCAGAACCACGTGGGTCCAGCGAATCAAAGCAGCATCGGAGCACTTCATAGAGACGGAGAAGCTGAAAAGAGAGAAGGCTTACCAAGGTTGGAGAAGGACCGGGAATGCTTTCTAAATTATGCATTTTCCCCTTTACACTCTTCTAATCGTCTTCTCAGCTAAAATCGTTTTCACAAGTACATCCCAAGTCTTAATATACCGGCTTTCCTTAAACCAGTTAAGAAATTATTTTGCCGTAAATGATCCGAGTTCAAATCATTAGCACGGTTTCCCGCTACAATACAGCACTTGCTTTTTTTTCTTTTTTGCCAAAGTATTCTTTTATCCTTCATATTCAACTTGTGTATTTCTCTATTTCTGATTACACTCTAATTAAAGACTAAAATTGTGTGTGTGTTTTACAGCTCGTTCTCAGAAGACAAGCGGTATCGGACGTTTGTTAGTAACAGCTCAGGAGGCTGTTGAGCTAAAACCCTGCAAGCCTAATGGTGAGAAATATAGAACACACACACACCTTACCTATGTGATATAAGCACATAATGCTTACCTGTCTTTATCAGCAGCGTATCTACTGTAAAGATGTTCACAGACAAGAACTGACACGTTTTTCTGTACCTGAAGAAAATGAAAAATTCCCTGAATGACATGCAGATCGATATTTTAAATTAATATGATATTCAAATCGGCGTGTCTAAAGTGTCCGTAGTGTATGAATGGGTGTGTGAGTGTGTATGTGAGTGTGCCCTGCGATGGACTGGCACCTTGTCCAGGGTGTACCCCGCCCTGTGCCGGATGTTCCCTGGGATAGACTCCAGGTTTCCCCGTGACCCTGAAGAAGGAGTAAGCGGTAGAAGATGGATGGATGGATGATATTCAAATCATTCGTTTGTGTCCAGTAATCATCTGAAAATGAAATTCTGAGGTTTTTCAGTTCATCGCTGTGAGCTTTCTTTTCTTTTTTTTCTTCACGGGCCACCAGAATCACGAACCACACCACGTGTAATTCAGCACACGCGATTCATTCAAAACACGTGATTCAGGGTGGAGTTTCCCTTTAATCGAAATCAAAGGGCGCTTGTCTGAACTCCATCCACGAACGTTTAAAATATGTGACTAATAACAGGAAAAGCTAAAAACTCTAACGTTCTACTATAACGTTAGAGCTGTTAAAGTGACCGATGTGAGAGAAAGCGTCATTAAAGCTGCTCGCATGGAGTTTTGTGCAGTCAGAAGTTCCATCTACTTTTCATTGAAATGTTTACAGACTGGAATATCTGTCCTTAGACGTCCGGGATAAAAGTAAAGGTTTTCCGATCTCGGTTGCAGGTAAGAGTAACCCGTACTGTGAGCTGTCTATGGGAGCACAGTGCTACACCTCACGGCCTCAGAATGACACCGTCAACCCTAAATGGAACTTCAGCTGTCAGTTCTTCATCAAAGACCTGTACCAGGACGTCCTGTGCATCACCGTGTTCGAGCGGGATCAGTTCTCTCCCGACGGCAAGTGCACCACATTTCTTCAGCTGAATCTCTTCTTTTAGAAATACTGACGCTTACTCGTTGTGCCTGCGTGTTTTCAGACTTCCTGGGTCGCACGGAGGTTCCCGTGGCAACCATAAAGAAGGATCAGGACGGCAAAGGTCCGCTGACTCGGCGTCTGCTGCTCCACGAGGTCCCCACTGGAGAGGTCAGAGTTCGCCTCGACCTGCAGCTTTATGAGCAGACGCCGTTCTTCTGACCTCGTATCTGCCGAATGAAACAACTTCTTTTTTTTTTTCTCTCTAATAAAAAAGCCAATTTCACCACTAGGGGAACAGACGGACAGAACCGAGAACGAGTTCGCTCGCGTCTTCGTGGAACCGGAGAGAAAAGACTCAACAGTTTAGTAGAACGTTTAGCTGCAGGCCAAAGTTGATCCAAATCAAGTTCTTACTCAGCATGACCGGGAAGTAGAAAATCTCACGTGGCTGTCCATCTAGCTCACCTAGAGAGCAAGGTGTGGTTGCTTTTCTTTGCCGACCGCTTATCGTTTTACAGCCACGCAATACGAGACGGTTTCAGTCTTGGTTTTGGAGACCTCAGCCCCAGCCAAACCAAAGACGACACGTAAATAAATAAATAAAAAGAAACATTTCTGAGAGTTTGAAGTGTTTTTCTTTCCAGCGAACAACTGTTCTGCACCACTCATATCACAGCGCTGCTGATTTCTACATCCTGATTGGTTAGAAGGTATCGATGAAATTTTTTTCAGCTCTTGACAGTAGCGTAGCAAAGCAAAACGAACCCCTGGTTTATATGAACATGCTCGTTCGAATGCGTCATCGTTTCTACGGTAACAGCTCTTTGAGAGGAGATGTTTGTACATCATTTATGGAAGGAGTCTCCAGTGTCAGCACTGAAGGTGAAGCTGTAACGTTTAGGTTTTCCGACATGGCTACGTCTTCAGAACGACGTTGTGTTTTGCTTCTTTTTTTTTTTTTTGGGTAACGAGTTACGTTTATTTTTGTCTTACTGAATTACAAGAGAAAGTGACAGAGTGACTGTTTACAGTAGAGCTGCGATGACGTACGTGAGAACAAGAACGAACGTATAACTTATATGTGTCACTACAGACACATACAACTAAAGTGATTCGTTAATAAATTATAGATTTATAATAAATTATCGATTGTAATCGCTGGCAAATTGAAGACCCCCTTACTTACTTTATTCCTTACTTATATATAAACTGGTTACATGCAATCAGGGTAACAGCTACTAAATTTGAGAACTGAGAACCCTGCAGTTCAGACCAGACCGTGCACCAGAACTATTAGGGTTAGTACTTATGTGAAAGAAATGTATTTATTTTTTTTTAAAGCTGATCAGTTTTTTCATAACAATTTTTTTTTTTTATCTACGCCCAACATTTGTGCATTTTTGGTCTGATCTTGCGCAATTTATTTTGGTGAAGAGACGAAAAGTGTGGATTTGGGGTTAGCTCACAGACCACAGGGCTCTGATCACAAATTGGGACAGGGCCAAAATAAAAAAATTATATATATAAAAAAAACGTACGAAATATCATCATAGGGTTCTCTTAAAAAATTGCCTCATATCTTGAAGCAATGCAACAAAAATTATTTGAAATAAAACTTTTATTTGACGAATAATAATAATAATAATAATAATAATAATAAGCCTGTTTTTTTTGTATTAATGTTCATTATGAATCACACAACAGACAGAATGTACCACAATCTGAAACTGGGAAAGTCATTCAAAGTCGTGATTGGATGAGGTAGAGGATGCACAGTGTCACGTCATGACTTCATTGAATATCTGCGAGACAGACCAATCGCGGACCAGCACTCAGGCCCGTAGCACCGCCCATCCGCCGTAGCCATGTACACAGGGCCTTGACTCCTGTATAGCGAAAACAAAACATTCTGTTCTACTGCACTGTCTTTGGTTTTTTAGGTCATTTTGCTTTATTTACGTACCTGCTTCCTCCGTACAGATCTCTCTCGTTCCTGCTCTGTTCCTCCACTGACGCCACCCACTGACATCCTACACATCCTGTGATGGACAGGTCAAAGGTCAACATGCACGTGATGCTCTCCAGAGCACAAACATCCAAGAAATCTAACAAATGTTTCGAATACTTCACAGGATATGGCTTCGGGAGCAGGAACTGCGCTCTGATTGGTTACATTTTGGGCAGGTACTCTGGTACGAGTTGGTTGAGATGGGAAATTTATAGAAATAGAAATTGTGAGCTATGTGAGGTGTGAGCTCTGTTCGAAACCTGTCTGGCAGTGAAGGACCGCTCTCTTCTCCCTCATCCTTGAATGTGAGTGGAGGAACAGTGGATCCATCAAGGGAGCGGTGCTGACCTGGAAGATGACCGGATCATTGATCTCCATTAAGTGTCTCCTTTAATTAAACAACCGACCTTTTTAAATTATTTTGGTTTTGGTTTTTCTAGACCAGGCGGAGCATCATCTGAAGCGTCTGAAAACCACGGCATAACTGAAACAGCTGAAATAAGCATCAGTTTAAGTGTCCCATTAAGGCAGAAAATCGGATTTGTGTTACTTCAAACTTGTTATATGGACGTAGCCATATACGCCACTCATATCTAGAGTCTGATGGATTCAAGTCTGCACAAATTTGCAAACTTTCACAAACAGTGTCACGGCTAATTAAATGATAATAATAAGAAGTATGTAAATAGAACTATGTAATCGTTAGCGTTATAGGGCGTGTCCAAAGCAGATCAGTTGAGCTGTGAGCAGACAGCGTTCGAAATATTTGAACAGATGAGCACACCTTATCACTGTAGTTGATGTAGCCCGCGTGCGTCGTGTTCACTGGCTCCGCCCCTTCATAATGACGCCGTGTGAGGCTGCGCTGCACGGGCCACCACACGCACTCTGTCCAGCGCTTGTGCAGAAGCTCACGCCTCCTCGCTCTAAGCATGTCTCTGTGGTTCAGGAAACGTTCCAGATCCTGCACACGCACACAGAAAACATCCTGGTCCCGGATCGGCTATTTCATTTCGTATTCGTCATGGATTTCATGACGCTCCAGACGTCCACACACACCTTGATGAATCCGTTCTCGGTGTCCAGCAGCGGCTGTGTGATGGCGTCGGCCTCCTGTCGCTCTGAAAGGAACTGATCCTGTAACAGAGCCGCGTGCTGTTTCTTTCAGAAAGAAAAGGAAGAAAACCTGAGTGCTGACGTGAGTGTTCTACCTGTAGTCGTTTTACTGAGCGGTGAAAGAGTGTGTGTGCCTCATCAGCCTCTGTTCCTGGGCGTCTAACGACTCTGGATGATTTCTGAGGCACACTTCTAACATACGGACTCTCCAGTACTGATGATGACTTCTGCCCGTCACTTCTGGGAGACTGAGGAAGGAAAATGGACAGGAGTCATGAGTTACAGTATCCTCACTGGTGTACTGCTGTGCTGTAAAGTGCCTCACCGTATGGTGGAGCAGATGTGGTGGGACAGGTTTGTGGAGGGTTATCACGCCGCTGTAATCTTTTCTGCGTTTAGTCAGCATTACTAAAACAGAAGTGTTTCATCATGTGACAACTCAGAAGTGCATCCCATATTTATATATAAAATATATAATCGACATATTTCTGCTGACACTTAACGTTGTTGTATATATTCACATTGCAGGGCATTTGAACTGAGTTAACAAACAGCAGTGAAATGTTTTATGAGTGAAGTCTGAAAGAAAACAGACGCATACAAATATTATAATATACTGACGTCTTGAAGTGAATTTAATACACGTGAGCATTTTACGTGCATCCTGTTTAAACTATGTGTATTTAGGTAATTAAGTCAAAGTGAATTTGGTTATTATTATTATTATTATTGTTATGTATATTGAACAATGAGATACTGCTATATATCGTCCTATAGTGCTACATTACACACTTAAAAGTTTAAAAGGACACTAAATTTCTTACTGAACTGATCTACTAATTCACATAGTTGTTATTTTTAGTACTACTTTATTTATTTATTTTAAATGTCATGATGTTACTTTTAAGTTTTACAACACAGGATCACAATACTATTCAGTTGTTTATCTTTAAAGCAGTGTAATAAATATCTAGAATTATTTTTTTCTCAACATACATCTGAATTTTACATTTAACGTATATTATTTGCATACATTATATTATATTATATTATATTATATTAGGGGAGACCAGGTATGGTTGTAACATGGGGGAGGGTTGTAACGCTACCAATTCCACCAATCAGGGATAAGATAGGTGTCGTATGATCATTTCAGTGTTTACACGCTTCCTCCCCGATCCCACATGGTAGTTGTCAAGGCTGGAAACAGGCGCATACAGATTCTACAGAGGAAAAAAAACATGGATTTTGAGGTTAAGAAAATACATTTTCTGACCAAGACTATATTTACTTATACCAGGGGTTGGGAACCTATGGCTCGCGAACCATATACGGCTTTTTCAATTATTGCCTTTGGCTCAATGGCAAGAGAAAAAAAAACAAAAAAAAAAACAGGAATCACAAAAGCTTGTGTGTCGATTCAATTAAAACTCTACGTACTACATATTTTAAAATATTACATAATTCATAATCGATGCCCGTTTGTCACGAATACACCAACCTGCGGCACAACAAGCTCAAATTTCACTGGACAATGTGAAGGAGAGCGGAAATTTCCCGGTCTAATTCATAAATCGATTGAAAACTACATAGTGGTTTGGCTAAAAGAGAGAAAAAAAAAGACGACGAGTATAGTTCTTTCCAGTCTGAACGCACAGACGGATTTACATTTGTGGAAGTCGCATTAATGGTAAGTAGTATTCAATTTCCTCTTACTTACGTACTGCATCCTGTATTGATTTAACATTTGATGAAACGATCATAGTTGGTTTAAATGAAGTCCAAGTGCCACCTACAGGCCTATTAGGTGAAGTGCGGGCTGTTAGGTCAAGAGCATGCAAACTGTCAAATGGCTTTTATTTATATTATTTATAAAAAAAGTTAAACTATTCTCTGGCTCTTTAAAGAAAAAAAATCATTACTTTTTTATTATTTTTTTTATTTTTATTTTTTTATGGCTCTGTCAGCTGAAAAGTTTCCCAACCTCCGACTTATACTATTCCAGATAAAATCATGACTTATATTAGCTGAAACTGGAGTTTCTCAGGTAACATGTGAAGCAATTTTTCTTTGCTTCTTTTGTCTAATTGGTACAACTTACCCCAGCATGTATTACAACTCATACGTATTCGACTCAGAAGATCTGTGATATTCTTACAGAGGTTTGAATTGGTGCCATTTGTCCTAAACAAAAGTGGGTTCTTTGTATAAAGTTTGAGAACTCATAAATTCAGTGAATTACAAGTGCTGAGGTAAAAAAGTGCTGCAACCATACCCGGTCTCCCCTATGGTTTTAGTATGCGTTGTATTTAACTGAACGTTATTTAGCTAGCTTAAACTGCAACATTAATATGTTTAAAGTCAAACATAAAGGAACAAGTTTTTTTTTTTTTTTAAGAGTTCAACCATTACACTTACATAGCTTTTCCATCGACAGATTAGAATATTTTCTAATATTGTTTAAACTAATTAAACACATTTAAAAAAAAAAAAAAAAAAAAAAAAACTGTTAGTCAGCTTGTTATTAAAGTAAACTATCTTATTTCAGTGACGGTTTACAGTGTTTTTTTAAATTTTCCTCCAACCTTGTTGTTCACCTCAGACTCGTCCCTTCAGCTTCACCTCATTTACCTGTCGGAGGAAAAAAAAAAAAAAAACCTCCACACGCGGCTACAAAAATAAACAAACAAACAAACAAAACAACAACCCAAAAGAAAGAAACAACAACCAGCTGCTGTAGGTTTCTAAACGCGAGTTGTTTTTTAGACCACTTTAGTAGCTCGGTAACAAAATGGCGGCGAGAAAGAAAGCGGTGTAAATGTAAAACACCTCAGAATAACGTCTCAGGTAGCAGGTAGCTGTTGCCATGGTGACGCCTTTCGAAGCACGCGCACTTCCGGTTTGTTTGATAGAAACCGCTATACATATTTACAGCTATTTTTTGTCTGTCACTGTGACCATCATATGCACCGTGGAGTATAAATGTCTTTAAAGCAGCTTTGAGACCATTTATATTGTAAAAATAAATGAATAAATTAAATAAAAGGCTTTATACCGCAGCGCTGTTGAATTGTGGGCTGTGATTGGTCAGAAGGTGTTGACGTGCTTATCCTAATATGTTATTGTTTCTGTACTGATAGCTCATTCATGGGGATGCTCACGTCATTTAAACCTAATAATAATAATAATAATAATAATAATAATAATAAAGTAAAAATAGAAATTGTTGTTATGGTTAGACGTTTATTTGTGGAAGGAGTCTCCAGTGTCAGGACAGAAACAATTACACTTTCTCAGTAACAAGCAAACATGAAAACATTTGAATATGAGGAATAAAATACTCATGGACGTGCTGTTATAGGAAAGTCATCAACTTCAGGGTAGTTCTCCACTCCATCAGTCCACGCCATCGTTTTCTATAACAGCATGTCTCGAAGTGTTTTTTTTTTTTTTTTAACGGCTTATACAAATATTCTGTTCAATTCTACTCATTAAACTGTGGAAGTTAGTGACCAGGAAATGCTTCGTGTCGCTGTTTGGTCAGGATTCTCACGAGATTAAGAATTTCTATAAATATGTGTATGTTTAATTCGTCGTTTGTATTTATTGACGCGAATATGTAGCTCCTTTCGATGGGTTATACATTTATTCAAATAGATGTAATACTTAATTCATGAATACAATGTTTGAAACATGGACGCGCTGGTTAACTGTAAAAATGGATCAAATGGATTAAAAATGGAAATCTGGTCCCAGTAGTAACAAGACTGATTACATAACTTCATGGTTGATTTCAAACCAACCCTGAAGCCGGCGTATAGCGGCTGAGAGAATTTGGTGCGAGTTCTGTAGAGAAGTGTCATCGTGCCACAGACGTTGTAGAAGGACAGGATTCCTGCACGACTATCGACATACACTCCTACTTTAGAAGGTGATCGGACTTTGAGCTCAGTCTTCTTGTTCTTGTGACAGAAATAGCAAGTGGAAGAAGAACACACCAGACTCCAGGACCGGTCGTTGAATCCAAACCCACACTCTTTACCATCTCCTGTCCTGCTGATGTCTTTATACGAGACTGATATTTCTAAATATCCCTCATTGACCCGCTCCACCTCCCAGTAACAGCAATCCCTGAGACTTTCATTACACAACACCTGCCAGTAGTAGTCAAATCTCTCTGAAGGCATATCTAAACCGCAGTAATATCTCTCTGAGGAACGTAGATAGCACGGCTGTTCTGTCTCACAGCCTGTGACGACGGTGTTTTTCTCAGACAGAAGGAGGTTACGATGTGCTGTGTATGGATCCAGAGTCAGACTACAGAAATCTAAAAACAAACAAACAGAAAACTGAGCATGTTAGGTGTAACCAACAAAATATAACTTGCATTTCTATTGTAAAAGCTAAACGTATCACCAAGAGGGAAATTTCGTTATAGATAAATAATGTGTTTTTGTGCTTATGGTTTTTATTTATTTACGGTTCATAAACTCGTCTCTGGTCCTTGGCTCTGAGTGTAAAATCAGCTGAACTGCTGCAACTGTGAACATACAGAGAGAAAACACAGAACGACTTGTCTATTAAAGCTGGAAACGGCTTCACATTTGTATAGTGCTGCCGAGAGGTCGCAGACTTGCTCCTCAGTCAGTCAGCTCCTCTTACCATGTGGATGGATTTTGTTGAATTCACTATTGCAGAATTCCTCAAGTTGTTTTTTCAGACAAAACAGAGAATTTTTTACTCTCTCAAATGAGAGCTGATGATTGACGGTAAATCTGTGTGACTCTTTACATCCAGAAGGGTCACAGAGGGACTGGAAACACTGCAGAAAGAAACGGTATACGAGAGGAACGGATGATCTCAGACTCACCAAACTAGAGCAAGCTGAACTTGTCAGACGGGGACATTTATTGTTAGCTTAATGAGAGGTGCTCAGACAGTGAGTGTTACCTGGAAGAACTGGATGTGATCGTGTGTGTGTGAAAGCTGCTCCAGCTCAGTGTCTCTTCTCTGAAGATCAGCGATCTCCTGCTCCAGTTGCTTCAGGAGTCGTTCAGCTCGACTCAGTTCAGCCTTCTCCTGAGCTCTGATCCGCTCCGTCACCTCCGAGCGCCTTTTCTCCATGGACCTGATCATCTCAGTAAAGATTATCTCACTGTCCTCCACTGCTGTCTGTGCACGTGACTGTTTGGACACACACACACACACACACAAGCTCATCTATCATTCCGTCTCTTACTGGGCCTCTAAACGACTCGTTGTCCATGTTGTGTGTGTTTCTAGGAGCAGCTCTGTCTCTGCTCACTGCTCACCTTTATAGTGTTCACAGCCTGTTTCAGCTCCTGCACCTTCTTCTGCTTCTCACGGATTCTCTGCTGGGATTTCCTCTGCACTTCTGTTACCTCATACTGTCAGTACACAAAATACACTCATCTACAAATTATGAGGTGTCCATTCATCTTCTATATTGCCTATCCTTTTCAGGGTCACAGGGAACCCAGGAAGCATCGGGCACAAGGTGAGGCCAATCCATCCACACACTCACACACCCATTCATACACTACGGACACTTTAGACATGCCAATCAATCTACCATCTTTGGACTGGGGGAGGAAACCGGAGTACCGGTAGCACGGGGAGAACACGCAAACTCCACACACACAGGGCTACGGTGGGAATCGAACCCCCGACCCTGGAGGTGTGAGGCGAACGTGCTAACCACAAGCCACTGTGTGCCCCCATTATGAGGTGTGAGTTCAAGTGTACTCCTGTTTTACAGCGCTGTTTTTGAACTGTTCAGTATAGTTAACGTGTCTGTTATAAGGACGGATGACGGGTGTTGGCTGGTCAAAGTTCAGTAAGGGTTGAGCGTATGCTGAATCAAGTCATTATCAATAGCAGCTATAAGTTAATGTTTACTTATGTTTCACACATCTGCAACAATAACTCTAAAAATAATAAAGTGACTATAAAATGAATTGCTCACCTGCTTCTTAGATCGTTCCACTGCGGCTGGGACGGTGTCATGACCTTTGTGTCCATCTACAGTGCAGATATAACAGATGCAGCGTTTGTCAGTATGACAGTAGATGTCGATCAGTCTGTCGTGTTGGGAGCAGATGTTCGCATTTAGCTGTGTTATGGCTTCAACCAGCTTGTGCTTTTTCAAAGCAGGAACTTCATAGTGAGGTTTCAGATGAGTTTCGCAAGAGGAAGCCAGACACATCAGACAGGACTTGACGGCTTTGCGTTTTCTCACGGTGCAGAAATCACACTCCACATCTCCAGGTCCAGCGTAACAGTGAGCAGGAGAAGCAGCTTGGACTTCAGTCTTCTTCAGTTTCTCCACCACTTCAGCCAGCATGTTGTTTCTGCGTAGAACAGGCCTCGGAGTGAAAGTGTCTCTGCACTGAGGACAGCGATACACTCCGCTCTTATCTTCCTGATCCCAGCAGTCATTAATACACACCTTACAGAAACTGTGACCACAGGGGATCGTCACCGGATCCTTCAGGAGATCCAGACACACTGGACAGATGAACCGGTCCTGATCTACTGAAATACTGGCCTCGGTCATTTTCCAGCACTCACACACTGACAGACAGACAGAGAAAGAGAGAGAAAGAGGAACTTCAGAGAGCAAGAGACAGAGAGAGAGAGAGAGAGAGAGAGAGAGAGAGTTCCGCTTTCTCTGAAATCAGAAGGAGTGGCTTTGTGTGTGACAGAGGGCGGAGAGACAGAGAAGGAGCACACAGATTGGAATGAAAACAACAAACTACACTTCATAATAGCAGCGTTTTCATAAATTGATTTAAAAACGCAACATGCCTGAATTCTTTATTATTATTATTATTATTATTATTATTTCAAATAGATTTTTAACAAGGGTTAATCCATATCTCCTGTGAACGTCACTGTTTTCCTTGAAATAAAGCTGCTTTACAGTAGACACCATCCTCACCTCCACACGGCGTATATAGGCTAAATGACTGGAATGAGGCGTTTCGCATACCTTTATGTTAGTCTGAACGTGTATGTTAGATAAGCACTTTTATTAATCATGCATCGGCAGGTTAAATAAAACAAACAGTTATTTATTTATTTACATAATGCTACTTTAATATAAAAATTCACTTAATACACATTATTTATTCCTTCATGTACAGTACAGGACCACACACACATTCTTTGACTCTTAGGGGCAAATTTAGCTTTGTCAGTTCACCTACTGGCACATTTTCGGTAGGCGGATGGAAACCGGAGAACCCGGGAAGAACATGCAAAACTCGGCACAGACAGTAACCCGAGCTCAGGATCGGAGCTGTGAGGTGGCGACGGTACCTGCTGTACCACTGCATTAAATACAGAGTATAATGTAGTTCGTATGTCACAAACACATTATATTGGATCACACAACCTTACTTTTACAGAATAAAATCCCCCATAAATCCGGAACCCAGCGTATAAGGGCTGAGTGAATGTGGTGTGGACTCTGTGGAGGAGCTTCATCGTGTCAGAGACGCTGTAGAAGGACAGAGTTCCTGCACTGTGATCCACATACACTCCTATTCTGGAGGACGATGGAACTCCGAGATCAGTCTTAATGTTGTTGTGATAGAAAGAGTGAGAAGAAGAAGAACACCGCAGACTCCAGGACTGATCGTTGAGTCCAAACTCGCACTTGTTACCCCGTCCTTTCCTGCTGATGTCTTTATATGAGACCGATATGGCCACATGTCCGTGACTTCTCCACTCCACCTCCCAGTAACAGCGTCCACACACGCTCTCCTTACTCAACACCTGAGGAAAGTGCGAAAATCTTTCTGGACGATCAGAGTACTTCTGCTCTGTTCCATGGGCTGTCAACAATCTGTTCTTATCAGACAGAATGAGGTAGCGATATGCTGTGTTGGGATCCAGAGTCAGATAACAGAAACCTGAAATAAAGAAGAAAACAGAAAGGAAAATGTGAACGTTTGATATAATCCATGGAATATATGACGAGAGTGAGGCGTCTTCCTGGTTTATTTTCTTCCTCGTGCATCTGTACGTACTCACTGTGTGTCTCACTGGCTGATTATAAATGTTTGTGTATTTATCTCACATTTTTCTGGGTCTGTTTCTCATGTTAACATTTTAAGGCTCATGGGAAAATCACAATTATTCAAACGAACCAACATGAAATACAGAATTTCTCTGCGTGTGTGTGTGTGTGAGTGTGTGTGTGTGTGTGTGTGTGTGTGTGTTAGACGTACATTTCAGAAAGTCTTCTCTGGTCTGTGGTTCTGATGGTGAAATGATCTGAACTGCTGCATCTGTGGAGAGAAAAATGGAAAAGAAGAACAAAATCATTCCTCAGCTTCTATAAATGATCGACAGTCCAGCCCCATTGTTTGTTACACCACAGTACTGTTGAACTCTGGGTTCTGATTGGTCAGAAGGTGTTGATTAGTTTTCTATAACAGCAGCTCTGAGAGTAGCGCAGGTTTATATTAATGCGCTCGTTCTGATACGTTATCGTTTCTATAGTAACAGTGACGGACACTTCACATGAACAGATAAAAAAATAAACTTGTGTAAGTTTTCGGTGTTTCTCCGGCAGGAGCAGTGATGAGAAATAACACGTCACAGAGCGAGTAAAGACGTCCATCGTGGTGTTTCTCCAGCAGGAACAGCTCCTCTTACCCTGTGGAAGGAGTTTGTTGAATTCCTCCTCACAGAATTCCTCGAGTCTCTTCTTCAGGTCCGAGAGAGAATTCCTCACTCCATCAAACGAGAGATGTTGACGGTCAGTGATGCCGGATGTCTGAAACTCTGCTCTGTCTAACGGAGGAGACCGACGTCCAGACGCTAAAGCCTGCAGAAAGCAAATTAAACTTCAAACTAGGTGAAGAAAGTTACAATTAGAAGTTGTTGGGTTTTTTTTTTTTTTTTTTACATTGAAACTAACATCAAGTTGTTTCCATATCAGAAATGGTTTGAAGTGCGCTTTAGGATGCTGTGAAGCATTATTTGTACAATGAACCTGTTAAGAACCCTTTTTCATATCTTATGGCATGTATATCAGTAATAAAACATAACAAGCACTACTGTTATACGTGGAAATGTGGATATAATATTCCTTGAAAATTATTTCAATTACATAACAGGACCATAATTAGCGTTTAGAGTAAAATTTTTAAGCTACACTGCATGTGCATTTCTAGGTAAAAGCGACATACGGAAGATAATAAAGGTGTAGGCTTGATGGTACCTCAGTGACAAGAAAGGTTCCTCTAGTACCCCTTTTTTGAGAGTGTATAACCAAAAACTAACCATGTTGCTTTTATATTTCTCCATCTAAGTTTTAGAGAGTGTGTGAGGAACATCTGTCTCTGTAGATCAGACAGTGAGTGTTACCTGGAGGAAGTGGAGGTGATCGTGTGTGTGTGAAAGCTGCTCCAGCTCAGTGACTCTCCTCTGAAGATCAGCGATCTCCTGCTCCAGTTGCTCCAGGAGTCGTTCAGCTCGACTCAGTTCAGCCTTCTCCTGAGCTCTGATCAGCTCCGTCACCTCCGAGCGCCTTTTCTCCATGGAGCTGATCATCTCAGTAAAGATTATCTCACTGTCCTCCACTGCTGTCTGTGCACTGAGCTGTTAGGAGACACACACAACAAACGGAGGTCCTTTTTAAAACTTAACCCTCATTCCGTCTCTTACTGGGCCTCTAAACGACTCGTTGTCCATGTTGTGTGTGTTTCTAGGAGCAGCTCTGTCTCTGCTCACTGCTCACCTTTATAGTGTTCACAGTCTGTTTCAGCTCCTGCACCTTCTTCTGCTTCTCCTGGATTCTCTGCTGGGATTTCATCTGCTCCTCCTTTAACTCACTCTGAGGACAAAATCACTAATGCTTTATAATGTACGAGTGGTTCATTTAACATTCCACTGTGTTTAAATCTCAGCTGTGATTTCTCTGTTTTTGTATAATTCATGTGTAAAAGATTTCCAGCTCTCACCTGTTTCTCAGATCTTCCTGCTGCAACTAATACAGCATCGTGTCCTTTATGCTTATCCAACATGCACAAAGAGCAGATACATATTTGGTCGGTCCGGCAGTAGATCTTCAGCACTTCATCATGTTCAGAGCAGATCTTCTCCCGTAGTTCTGCAGAAGCTTCGATTAACGTGTGTATCTTAAATGCAGGAGACTGATAGTGAGGTTTCAGATGAGTTTCACAAAAGGAGGCCAGACACATCAGACAGGACTTGACGGCTTTGCGTTTTCTCACGGTGCAGAAATCACACTCCACATCTCCAAGTCCAGAGTAACAGTGAGCAGGAGAAGCAGCTTGGACTTCAGTCTTCTTCAGTTTCTCCACCACTTCAGCCAGCATGTTGTTTCTGTGTAGAACAGGCCTCGGAGTGAAAGTGTCTCTGCACTGAGGACAGCTGTAGACACCCTTCTGAGCCTCCTGATCCCAGAAGCCATTAATACACACCTTACAGAAACTGTGACCACAGGGGATCGTCACCGGATCCTTCAGTAGATCCAGACACACTGGACAGCTGAACTGATCCTGATCTACTGAAATACTGGCCTCGGTCATTTTCCTGCACTCACACACTATGTGAGAGAGAGAGAGACAGAGAGAGGGAGAGAGAAAGAATCTGCTATCAGTTTTGTCGTCTCTGAAATACATAGTTATTTCCTGGTTCTGTGTGTCTTTATGAGTCAAAGAGAGGAGGAGCACAAACACAGCAAGTTATGAACGCTCCACTTTCATCTCTCTTTCGTACACAAATATACCCCCTTTACTTATTAGGCTTAATTTCAGGAAATACACAGAAAGGGTCTCACGGTAGCACTTCTTCTGGTCTTTTTCTGCCTAACTAACATGCCAAGCAAAACTTTAAGTCTTGTTCATTGATTGCTTCTTATTTAAAATGATATTTATCCAGGTTATGGGAGACCGAATGTGAGATTCGAGATCAGACCGTGAGTGTTACCTGGAGGAAATGGATGTGATCGTGCGTGTCAAAATTTTACCGAGGAGGCAACTCCTCAGCAAGAACATGACCTAGATAACTAGTTTTTAGCTCGCTAGTTTCTTGGTGTAGATTTTAGGTGAGCTCCAGTTTGTAACGCAATAGAAATAAAGCAGTCACGATATATTAGCTGATCGGCAAGCTAAGCATGTTAAAAAATATTTAGTTAGCAAGCCGATTTCACTCAGCTGCTTATCTGAGATGAAATCAACACTGCAAGGATGGCACACCTCTGACCAATTATCTATCCCTCCCTGTAATTTCCTGTAATTGACTGCCAAAGGTTTCTGGTTTGACAGCATACCGTAAAAACTAGTTCCCGAACACCCAACAAATTCTGACTTCCTCTTTAAAATGACAGTAACACTTGACAATAACAGTACATGATTAATCATACACTGAGACCTGACTTACTTATTTACTTAAATATAAGCTAATAATGAGTTATGGCATGTATTAATCACAAACTAACGAAGAGCTAACATTAACTACGACGTAAGTCTTAATAACCACGACCTTAAATACATGCTAGTACATGTTTGTTAGTTAGTGGATTAATCAACATGTATACAGGACTAAACGTATACAGCAGGTTATATTTAGTTTACCCCTCCGTGTTAATGAATACGTTAACTAACAAACATGTACTAACACGCACTGAAGGTGGTTGTTATTCACGCATGAATTCATAAGACTCGCGCCGTAGTTAAGGTTAATGAAGGTTCTTCATTAGTTCATGATTAGTACATGCCTTAACTCATCATTAGTTCATGGTTAAGTAAGTATTAGTGCATGAGGGGTCTACTGAGAGAGCAAATGTCCTCAAAGCCACTACAGTGCCTACAGTTCTAATGGATTTGTGCTTTTCTTTCATGTTTAAGATATGTGGATTAATACTGTAGGATTTCTGTGACTTAGTGGCTCTCTCCTGTCAAGAACACACGCTGGGATGTTATCTAGACAAAAAAAAAAAAAGAATAAATTGTGCTCCAAGAACAGTTCGCTAGCAGATGGAACGTTAGCTAGAGCTATCCTAATGGATGAATTATGATGGCTACCATATGGCGTGGATGAACCTTCAAAAATGGCAAAATTGTACAATAACTGCTGTTGAAGTTGTAGAAAATTCTGGATGACGGTAGGACATCTTGGATGCCTGCCAGAGCGTGCCCACATTCCAGAGGAACGTGAATTCAAAATTCAAGTTAATCTCTGTGATTAACTGTCTTGCTCTGTGACAGGTGTTGGCTCACTAACTGGTCTGACCTGATTAGAAAAGAAAGGAAACTTTAACACTCTATTTTAGTTGTATGTTTGGATTCTTTATTTTGTCGCTCAAAATAAACAGTCTGGTAGAGATTTCTCACTAGAACATTACTGTCACGAGCTCGCCGGCAGATGGCGCTGCGGTGGTGACGTGCACGGAGAGCCAGAGGGCGCGCGTGTGCACGCACTGTAAGTGCGCATGGACGATAGGGACTTTGTTTATAATGGACACGTGCACTTGTATTGGTTTCTGTTCTGTCCCCTGCCTCTTTAGTTATTGGCGGAGATGTGAGGGAGTGTCTCGATTGTTTCCAGCTGCCTGAGTTCATGTTTGATTGCGTTAGTCTTTTAAACCGCTTGTGTTGCTGTGCACAGCGCGCAGTATTATTTACGTTAACCAGCCAACGAAGTCTGAGTACTGTATATGCGTTTCACTAAACAAGTCTGCAGTTATGTTCGTGCTAACCACCTTGATGCTGAGCGGTCGTGTGTTCGTGTCCTGTTTATTTCATGTCTTGACTCAAGTTTCCTGTTTTGTCCTCGAATCGCGCTTCATGTGTAAGACCACGTTTTATGTTCGTTGACTTTGTATGAGTAAAGACTGTAATCTGCACTTGCTTTCCTCTTCCAAGTCCGATTCGTAACTATTACACAATGCAGGAACCATGGAGAACTTCTACAACACTGAGCTACCAGCTGATTGGATACTGTGATGTAGGTGCTAATAAACTAACAGTAAACACACACTTTATTTAAAAATCTGTTTATATGGAACGTCCAAAGTCCCTGTGAACGAGCTGTTAATATAAACCTGCTGTAAGGATCCGGCTAGATCCTCACGGGTTTCTCGGGAACGTGAACATAACTCAGCCGGACACAAAGTAAAAGTGCTGTTCTTCGTTTATTACATTGACGGATGCCATAGACTTACGCATGGTTACAGGTCGGTCATTAGAAGAGGATTAACTGAGTAAAACATCCCAAAAATGGTACCTTAACATGAGACCGCGTGTCAGCACACGACGTGGAGGTCACAGAGAGAGAGAGAGAGAGCAGCGCGGCGACCACGCCCCTTGACCCCACATGACATCATTATAGCCGATCATTACACTGCGCTACTGTCAGAGCCGCTGTTGTAGAAAATTTATCAACACCTTCTGACCAATCAGAATAGAGAACTGTAATGGATTTGTCACTTTATTTTATTGAGAATGAACAATCATGTTCACACAATCCAAGTCAGGAGTCAGACCACAGACAGAGACAGTTAACCGAGACATATTTATCATCATTATCCACACAGACAATATATTAGAACATTAAAATATATGGTTTTGAGAGGGAAAAAGTCAGAGATTTTCACAAACACCATAATTAAGACATTGTAGTTATTTCCCACTGATTAAATAATCTGAAAATATACATTTAAAGTGATTTGTATTATAAAAAAAAACCCTTATGTGTCACTACAGCGGCTTGCTGATAAATCCTGACCTCAGTATTAAAAGCTCCTGTCTTTGCATTTTGGTTGAAGATGAGTGAACCACATAAACTTCATCACCGGGGGAAACTTTATTCTCCTGTGCTGTTATCTTTTACTCTGCAAAGCTTTGATTGTAATATTTTAATAAAGAATTCAAAACTCACAGATAAACTTGGACTTATACGGTTCTATCTGCCGTCCAATCATCATCATCATCCAGGCTGAATATGGGATGAACACAACACAGGCAGCCTTAACCAATCATGTACTGTATGTTCTAATGGATTTTAAATAGAGTTAAATGTTTTAAAGTGAAATTTCAGGCTTTAGAAACAACTTCAGATTGTAAAACGCGAACGTGTATTTTACATCTTAGAACACAAGCAGAACAATCTAATTCCTTCAAAAGTTTAGATTTTATTTTTATATAGTGTGACGTTAACAGGTTTAAAATGTTGTTCTGTACTGGCTTTATTACTGTTTATTAGTTATTTAATGAGAGGTTGCTGAATATGAAACAAACAGATAGAACTTTATAACGCTAAGGTCACGAGATATCATCTGATCATTTTCTTTTTCAATTCTAGTGGTTTCTTATCCGAGAGTTCATTTTGAACATTTCCTTTTTTTAATAATTGTAAAACTACTCCTCTGTTTTAATTAATAAATGGCAATGTGCAGGAATTTTACATAAAACACTACACACTTCATTCTGGATCACACAATCTCACAGTAGAATCATACAACCAGTCGAGCCAGAACCCGGCGTAAAGAGGCTGAGTGAATGTGGTGTGGACTCTGTGGAGGAGCTTCATCGTGTCAGAGACGCTGTAGAAGGACAGAGTTCCTGCACTGTGATCCACATACACTCCTATTCTGGAGGACGATGGAACTCTGAGCACGGTCTTAATGTTGTTGTGCAAGAAAGAGAGAGAAGAAGAAAACCACAGACTCCAGGACTGATTGTTGCGTCCAAACTCACACTCGTTACCCCGTCCTTTCCTTCCGATCCCTTTATATGAGACCGATATGGACACACCATCACCGCTCCTATCCACCTCCCAGTAACAGCGTCCACACACACTCTCCTTACTCAACACCTGCCACCAGGAGTCAAATCTCTCTGGATGATCAGGGTACTTCTGCTCTCTCTCACTGGCTGTCAACACTCTGTTCTTCTCATACAGAAGGAGGTAACGATGTGCCGTGTTGGGATCCAGAGTCAGATAACGGAAATCTAAAATAAAAGAGAAAAACAAGTCAAATTTATTTATAAAGCACATTTAAAAATACAACAGCAGTTGATCCAAAGTGCTGTACAAAACATTAAATTCATCACATTAAGTAAATTAAGTAAGCTAAAGATGGAGCGGACCACGCGTGAATATATCATATTTACGAAAAATAGAACCCAGGGGACGCATATGAAGGGAAAATAACAGAGGACCCAATATGGAGCCCTGAGGAACACCTTGATGGTATCAAAGGCAGCGCTAAGATCCAATAAGACCAACGCAGCACAAGTACCACAGTCACGTGACATTCAAATATCATTAGTAACCTTTAACAGAGCGGATTCAGTGCTGTGTAAAGATCTCAAACCTGACTGGAACTTGTCTAAAATATAAAGTGTGTGTGTGTGTTAGACGTACATTTCAGAAAGTCTTCTCTGGTCTGTGGCTCTGATGGTGAAATGATCTGAACTGCTGCAGCTGTGGAGAGAAAAATGGAAATGAAGAACAAAAAGCATCATCAGGTTGTAAAAGATGGAAACAGGTGAAAGTGATGGAGTCGGTTTATTCGTTTTAAATCAGTATTTTAGTTCAGTGTCAGGTGAGTAAACTGTCTGCAGAAAAGAAAGCAGGAGCAGTGATGAGAAATAACACGTCACAGAGCGAGTAAAGACGTCCATCGTGGTGTTTCTCCAGCAGGAACAGCTCCTCTTACCCTGTGGAAGGAGTTTGTTGAATTCCTCCTCACAGAATTCCTCGAGTCTCTTCTTCAGGTCCGAGAGAGAATTCCTCACTCCATCAAATGAGAGATGTTGACGGTCAGTGATGCCGGATGTCTGAAACTCTGCTCTGTCTAATGGAGGAGACCGACGTCGAGAAGCTAAAGCCTACAGAAAGCAAATTAAACTTCTAACAAAGATAAACAGCACGCACAAACAAAGTATAAAATATATCTAGTTTATGCACATTATAAATAAAGCTCGGGTATCTCCTGCAACACCATCCAACTCAGGAGACCCCATGTTTGAGAACCTATGCTCTAAAACTTTCAGGAAGAGATTGTGTGAAGAACATCTGTCTCTGTAGATCAGACAGTGAGTGTTACCTGGAAGAACTGGATGTGATCGTGCGTGTGTGAAAGCTCCCCCAGCTCAGTGACTCTCCTCTGAAGATCAGCGATCTCCTGCTCCAGTTGCTCCAGGAGTCGTTCAGCTCGACTCAGTTCAGCCTTCTCCTGAGCTCTGATCAGCTCCGTCACCTCCGAGCGCCTTTTCTCCATGGAGCTGATCATCTCAGTAAAGATTATCTCACTGTCCTCCACTGCTGTCTGTGCACTGAGCTGTTAGGAGACACACACAACAAACGGAGGTCCTTTTTAAAACATAACCCTCATTCCGTCTCTTACTGGGCCTCTAAAGGACTCGTTGTCCATGTTGTGTGTGTTTCTAGGAGCAGCTCTGTCTCTGCTCACTGCTCACCTTTATAGTGTTCACAGTCTGTTTCAGCTCCTGCAGCTTCTTCTGCTTCTCCTGGATTCTCTGCTGGGATTTCCTCTGCTCCTCCTTTAACTCTCTCTGAGGACACATCATTAATATTCAGCTGTTTATGACGTACATTCATCTTTATTAGTTCCTACGTCACATTAACTAATCACTCGGTAGCACAGTGTAGTAGAATTTCTATGTGGTAATGTGTGTGTGTTTGTGTGTGTGTGTTTGTGTGTGTCCTTTCTCCGTCGACACGCTCCTTCCCCCACTCCAGGACTATGCTGATAACCAAATATAAAGTGCTTTTACTCAACTTTTTATATGTCACTGCAAAGTTAGCAGTACAGCGTGTGTGGGTGTGTGTGGGTGTGTGTGTGTGTTCACATGCCTCTCCCTGTCACAGTTGTGGTTGAAATGTTCACTAACCGGTCTGACCAGATTACGACTATCACCGAGGATAAATTTAACACTCTGTTGACCAGAACACGTACAATTTTAATCATCTTTCACAGAATCCTTCTGATTGATACACCGTTATATTTAAATCATATAACTGACTAAAGCACCTGTTTCTAGATGGAAAGATTTTGGACAGATTTCTCGTTCTCACCTGTTTCTCGGCTCTTTCTGCTGTGACTGTGACGGTGTCGTGTCCTTTGTGATTATCCATCGTACACAAGTAGCAGATGCAGGTCTGATCGCTACGACGGTAGATCTCAATCGGTTTGTTATGTTTGGAGCAGATCTTCTCTTGTAGCTTTGCTGAGGCTTCGATTAATGTGTGTTTTTTCAAAGCATGAGGTTTCAGATGAGTTTCACAGAAAGGAACCAGACAGGACTTGACGGCTTTGTGTTTCCTCCCGGTAACAATGAGCAGTTCTTCAGTTTCTCCACCACTTCATCCAGCATGTTGTTTCTGTGTAGAACAGGCCTCGGAGCGTTCCTGCACTCGTACACTGAGAAAGAGAGAGTTTCATTTTCTCTGAAATAAGGAGTTACTTCCTGGTGTGTGTGTGTGTGTGTGTGTGTGAGAGAGTGAATGAGAGAGAATGAGAGAGAGAGAGAGAGGAGGAGGAGGAGGAGGAGGAGGAGGAGCCCAAACACAGAGAGGTTATGAATACTCCTCTGTTAACCATTTCATCGCCTTTCAGTGCATAAATATATCCCGTGTAGCTACACTTATTAGGATTAATTACTTCACACCCCCTGCATCGACACCCCACCATCCTGCAGACACACACTCACACCTACACACTAATTCTCCACTCATATCCATAACTCAGTTCTTTATATCTGAGAACACACAGGTACGAAACTAATCCCTAACCTAGCTTTTACTCGACTTTTCACCTGTGACCATCCTGACGCCATGAGCTACTTCATCTTTCTCTGCTATTTCCCTCTCAGAGATTTGGAGATTGTCCCTCACAGGTGCTGCTCATGTGTTTAGAGTGGATGTAAATCTTTTAATCCCTCCGTCACGATGCTATTTCCACTGAGCATGAAGTTTGAAATGAAAGGCTCCGTAACGCACAAAGCGCTCTTTTTATTTATTTATTTATTCAAACTAATTGATAAGGCCGAACATGGATTTAACCAGCTTCCGTTCTGGAATCCTTCAACCAAATACATTTCCCCAATGTAGCGCAACATAAAATTGAAACTATTAAAGTTTAGTAATAAACCAGCATTGTTTTTGTTTTGTTTGTTTCCTTCACATATGATATAAAATAAATAAACACACATGAAATAAACAAAGCTCTGCGTATTTTTATTCTAAATTATTATATCAGACAAAATGAACTCAGATGTCTTCAAATATAGTTTTACAATACTTTGTAAATACATGTACAGTAGGAAAATATCACATTGTATGGCGAACCAGTGACTACATTTCCCATCCTGCACTGCGGCCTACAAACATGGCCGCCATGGACTACACTTCCCACACACATGTTCACCTTCTCCGGAATTCTTTTTTTTTATTTTTCCTTTTTTTTTTTTTTAAATTTCAGCTCAAACAAACAATCTCCAGTTTCATTTCTACTGAACATTTCTACAAAACATTTCTACTAAACATTCCTGCTGAACATTCCTACTGAACATTTCTACTGAACATTTCTACTGAACATTTCTACTGAACATGTCTGCTGAACATTTCTGCTGAACATTTCTACTGAACATTTCTGCTGAACATTTCTGCTGAACATTTCCGCCCCGCAGAGGACGTCCCTCTGCCTTCCTGCACCACTGAGTACGCCGTTCTGTTTGACTAATCCGCGGAGGACGGTATTCCGTTCGCCTGCCTCACAGAGTACAGTGCTCTGTTTACCTGCGCTGAGGAGGACGTGTCTCTGCTTTCCTGCTTCGCAGAGGAAGTCAACCAGCCTTCTAGTCCCGCTGGGGACGCCGCCGAGCCTTCCAGTCCAGGTCCAGTCCCTCCAAGTTCCAGTCCAGGTCCAGTCCCTCCAAGTTCCAGCCCCGCTGGGGACTCTGCCCAGCATTCCAGCCCCGTCGTGGGCGGCACCCAGCATTCCAGCCCCGTCGTGGCAGCGAGTGTCAGCTTTCATGGTGGCCCCGGACCCCCATTGGAGGGGGATTTTTTGGCGCTCCGGGAGGAGCGCCTTTGGAGGGGGGTTCTGTTACGCCACCACTGGCAGATGGCACTGTGGTGCGGTTGCTATGTGGCTCACGTGACTCTTTGTTTTCATTCACTTCCTGCCCGAGTTCTAGTTTCTGTTTGAGGATGCCCTTGATTTAACCCAGGTGTCTTTGGTTTAGATTAATCATGTTAATTATTTAAACGCCTCGTGTTGCTGCGCACGTTGCGCGGCATTAAGCTGAACTAAACTGAATCTACCCACGCGAATCGGGACTGGACTAAGAGAGACAAAGCTAAAGAGTTGCAGCAAAGCAACACCAAGCCAAGCAAGTTGTGTGTTTATGCTATGCCATAGTTGAGTGTTCATGTCATGCCCTAGTTGTGTGTTTATGCCATGCCATAGTTGAGTGTTTATGCCATGCCATAGTTGAGTGTTTATGCCATGCCATAGTTGAGTGTTCATGTCGTGCCATAGTTAAGTGTTCATGCCATGCCTTAGTTAAGAGTGTTCATGCCATGCCTAAGTTAGATGAGTGTTTCCTACCATAGTTTAAGGAATGTTAATGTCTTAAGTTAAGGAACGTTCATGTCTTAGTTCAATTAGTGTTTCTGTTCCATGTCCTCTGCTCAAGTATCAAATAAAGACTTCCCTCCTGCGCTTACTTCCTGTCCAAGTCTCGTTCCGTAACAGATGTGTCTGGCTTCATTTTGTGAAACTCATCTGAAAACTCACTATGAAGTTCCTTCCTGGAAAAAACATACGTTAATCGAAGCCTCAAAATGGCTACAAGAGAAGATCTCCTCTGAACATAACAAGCTGATGGAGATCGTGGCAATCAGACCTACATCTGTTACTTGTGTACGATGGATAATCACAAAGGACACAATACCGTCACAGTCACAGCAGAAAGATCCAAGAAACAGGTGAGAATGAGAAATCTTTCCAAAATTAAATCATCTTAATGATGTACTCCGCTATCGAGTCCCTAAACAAAGTGGAGGTGGATATCAGAAGGAACAGTCAGTATGTGGTGTAGCTTCCAGCTGCTTTACGTACTACACTGCATCTTCTCCTCATGGACTGCACCAGATTGGTCAGTTCTTGTTGAGAGATGTTCCTCCACTCTTCCACCAAGGCATCTGCACGTTCTTGATCACGTCTGGGACACACACACATGTTTACATGTAATGTTCCACTGCAAGGACGATCAGTTGTCCTTCCTGTCTCTCTGTAGCACCGTCTTACATTACAGAAAAAGCTGAATATTTAATGATGTGTCCTCAGAGAGAGTTACAGAAGGAGCGGAGGTAATCCCAGCAGAGAATCCAGGAGAAGCAGAAGAAGGTAAAACAGCTGAAACAGGCTGTGAAGACGATAAAGGTGAGCAGTGAGCAGAGACAGAGCTGCTCCTAGAAACACACACAACATGGACAACGAGTCGTTTAGAGGCCCAGTAAGAGACGGAATGAGGGTTAAGTTTTAAAAAGGACCTCCGTTTGTTGTGTGTGTCTCCTAACAGTTCAGTGCACAGACAGCAGTGGAGGACAGTGAGAGGATCTTTACTGAGATGATCGGCTCCATGGAGAAAAGGCGCTCGGAGGTGACGGAGCTGATCAGAGCTCAGGAGAAGGCTGAACTGAGTCGAGCTGAATAACTCCTGGAACAACTGGAGGAGGAGATCGCTGATCTTCAGAGGAGAGTCACTGAGCTGGGGGAGCTTTCACACACACACGATCACCTCCACTTCCTCCAGGTAACACTCACTGTCTGATCTACAGAGACAGATGTTCCTCACACATCCCTTCCTGAAAGTTTTAGAGCATAGGTTCTCAAACATGGGGTCTCCTGAGTTGGATGGTGTTGCAGGAGATACCCGAGCTTTATTTATAATGTGCATAAACTAGATATATTTTATACTTTGTTTGTGCATGCTGTTTATCTTTGTTTGAAGTTTAATTTGCTTTCTGTAGGATTTAGCGTCTGGACGTCGGTCTCCTCCATTAGACAGAGCAGAGTTTCAGACATCCAGCATCACTATCTGTCAAAATTTCTCATTTGATGGAGTGAGGAATTCTCTCTCGGACCTGAAGAAGAGACTCGAGGAATTCTGTGAGGAGGAATTCAACAAACTCCTTCCACAGGGTAAGAGGAGCTGTTCCTGCTGAACACTGAACTAAAGTACTGATTTAAAACGAATAAACCGACTCCATCACTTTCACCTGTTTCCATCTTTTACAACCTGATGATGCTTTTTGTTCTTCATTTCCATTTTTCTCTCCACAGCTGCAGCAGTTCAGATCATTTCACTATCAGAGCCACAGACCAGAGAAGACTTTCTGAAATGTAAGTCTAACACACACTCCACATACCACACACACACACACACACACACGCGCATATACTGTGAATCAAGCCCAACATGTTCAGTTTTCTTTTATTTTAGATTTCCGGTATCTGACTCTGAATCCCAACACAGCACATAGTCACCTCATTCTGTCTGAGAAGAACAGAGTGGTGACGTACAGTGAGAAAGAAGAAAGAGGGAAGAAGAAGAAGAAGAAGAAGGAGCAGAAGTACCCTGATTATCCAGAGAGATTTGACTCCTGGGATCAGGTGTTGAGTAAGGAGAGTGTGTGTGGACGCTGTTACTGGGTGGTGGAGTGGAACGGTGCCGGTGTGTCCATATCGGTCTCATATAAAGACATCAGAAGGAAAGGACCGGGTAAAACGTCTGGGTTTGGACTCAACGATCAGTTCTGGAGTCTGCGGTGTTCTTCTTCTTCTTCTCTGTGTTTCTATCACAACAACGTTAAGACCGATCTCGGAGTTCCACCACCCTCCAGAATAGGAGTGTATGTGGATCACAGTGCAGGAACTCTGTCCTTCTACAGCGTCTCTGACACGATGAAGCTCCTCCACAGAGTCCACACCACATTCACTCAGCCTCTATACGCTGGGTTCGGGCTCCACTGGGGGTCTGGGTTCGGGTGGCAGTTTGATTCTACAGTGAGGTTGTGTGTTAAAAAATAAAGTGTGTAGAGTTTTGTGTAAAGTTCCTGCCCTGTTGTTGCTCAGTCATCTGTCTCACTATGAGACACGTTCTCAAGTCTTTGTTCTATTTTTAGCAATAGTTCTCTCAGCTGCTTATTGTAATGTACAGTGTACGAGTGTAATCAATGTTCGGAATATTAAAACTGATTACTTCTACAGAACGTCTTGTTCATTTATTCAGAATTGTCTAATAACGCACACACAAGGTTTTACTCCAATCGTTCATTCAAAATGTAAATACTATTCCTTTCAAACTATTACATTTGATCCAGAAGTTCTCCCTGTATTTACAAGGAAGCAGAACATTCATGGAAACTTCAGGAAAGATATTCCTTTTTTTTTTGTCTCAAGCAATGATGGGTAAGATAGTGTTCCAGTGAGTGCTGGCGCTAATAAAAACCCTGTATCCATGGTGAAAACGGCTTCCGGATGTACCCGAGCTGGCTTTACTGTATTTCCTTTGGTAAATGTGGATGTTCTATACATATGGTAGCTAATACTTGTGGGGGATGGGGGAAAACATGAAAAGGACATGAAAACATTTGTACCTCTTAAAAATGGGCAGCAAGCGAACTCCTGACAGCTGTGTAACACCTCAGATTCCTTTTGGATCCATAATTGATCGCTTTTCAAGTTGATCGATTGATTGAAATGATTCTTCCTGGAGACCGAGAGAGTCTATACAGTGTTTGAAAGCAATGAGGTTTGGTGGCCCACACAATACAAGCCCTTGATTGTTCCCATCTTTTTAATACCGATATTATTCTACTCTTTAACCCCTTTAAGAACAATACAAGGGAAATAAAGAAATGGAAACTCCATCGAGGCGCAGGTGTCGCTGCTGTAAACTGAAGAAAGATGGATCCTTCAGTGGTTGATGGACGTTCACATGGGTCTGTAGATTTCAATTTTAACACTAATGTGTTAGAAAGTGTAGATAGTGTTGTGTAATTAAGCAGGAACAAGTGGCACACGCATCTTTATTCACAGATTTTAGATTTCCCACAGAGCCTAAACAGTAATCCAATGCTAGCAGCACGAGCGCTAATACTGACATTAGCAATAACATGCTAAATATTAATAGATAAATTCCTCCGCGTATTTAGTGCTGCTTCACCAGCTTTTTTTATACTTTATTATTTGAAAATGTATCGAACCTGTTCTGGTCTTTATATATTTTACATTAATGTAAATAATTAAATAATAGCAAATTAAATAATATTGATATTATTTATTTGATAAAGTTTCCTGTCTATATTCAGAGTGAAATTCTATACTTGATATGTAATTCATTTTGCTTGGATATATAAGCAATATAAGTTCTATATTAAGTCCATATAAGAATGTAAGTGACTCTAAAGTCTTTTCCTTCATGCACTTGCACTGTGCAATGAAGGACAGAGGACAGCATAAAATCAACACAGTTGTCCTTCATCTTACCATGTGCCAACGTCAACAAACGAGCACAGGCTCTAGGCTTGTTATGCATGGACCATTGATAAACACAGAGCTCCTGTTTCTTTAACAAACGGAGTTCCCAAACATGAGTCATCAGTCATTCGCAGTGTTTTATTACTGAATACGTGCTCCTGAATTCTACCAAAAATGTGACACTTTGTCCGTTAACTACAAGAGATATACATGGTAACTGTGTAAAAGGAGAGGCATTATACTTTAAAAGGTTAAGGGTCATGACTGGTTCAGACATTTGTGAATTGTCAGTCTGACTAATGTTGGATGTAGGTGTGTGCATATTTTCCTGTTCTTTGTGAGCTAAGTGATAGTTTGGGTGACTGATGTCACCTCTTCTGTTCCCAGGTGCCTCAGCCTTCCCTTAGCTCTGACCGTCAGTTTGCTTCTGCTCTGGACAATCTCTTGCAAAATGTCCAACTTTTTCGCAGTTGTAACAGTTTACTCCTGGTCCATAGCCCATGGACCATCTTTCTTTCCTTTGCATCTCGTAGGAGCTTCTCCGTGTGGATTGCATACCTTTCCACTTGTGTGAGGTTTCCGGTGTCCCAGGTGATACATTGTTGTTTGACTATAGCGGCAATTTCTGGTTTCATGCTGTTCATAAAGCTGTTTCTGAGATGTGGCTCCCATGCTGTGACGGCCGTATGCCCATCTGCCAGAGCGCCAGGTTTCTCCAAGCCTGAGTTTGAATCATGGATCTCAGTGAGCCGGTACAGGTACTGTGATACAGTCTCTGAGTCTTGCTGCTTGCACTTTGCTATTATTGTCATGTCCATTCGCACAGGAAAGGTGTTCGTCAGCCTCTGCTGGAGCGCCGTGATTTGTGCTCTGTACCTTGCATTGACTTCATCTTCCCACTGTGGGTTGATCAGGCAGACAGCATCTGTCCAGGGTCTGTGAACTAGCATAGGGCATCCTTCTCTGGCCACTTCTAGCATTGTGGCATTTACCACAGCATGCACTGTCCCTTCTCTGTCCGATTTTGTTGGTCTGAAGCCCTCAGGCAGCAATGTTACTGGTCCCTTCACTTGGGATCTTGTGTGTAACGCCACCAGTGAAGTTGGACGGCTGGAGCATAGCTCTCACGCTTCTTAATAAGTAATCTCTTTACTTATTTGTTGCTCGAACCGGACTCTTTCCGTTAGTAAATATTTTTACAGTTATTATCTCTCTGTCTCTCTCTCTCTCTCTCTCTCTCTCTCTATATATATATATATATTTATATATACACAGTATCTCACAAAAGTGGGGGGCATCCTCAAACAGAAGGTGGAGGAGCACAAGGTCTCCAACATCCACCAGCTTCGTGATGTCGTCATGGAGGAGTGGAAGAGGACTCCAGTGGCAACCTGTGAAGCTCTGGTGAACTCCATGCCCAAGAGGGTTAAGGCAGTGCAGGAAAATAATGCTGGCCACACAAAATATTGACACTTTGGGCCCAATTTGGACATTTTCACTTAGGGGTGTACTCACTTTTGTTGCCAGCGGTTTAGACATTAATGGCTGTGTGCTGAGTTATTTTGAGGGGACAGCAAATTTACACTGTTACACAAGCTATACACTCACTACTTTACACTGTAGCAAAGTGTCATTTCTTCAGTGTTGTCACATGAAAAGATATAATCAAATATTTACAAAAATGTGAGGGGTGTATTCACTTTTGTGAGATACTGTATATACCCGTCGGTATATATCTTAGTTCTGAAGCTGTGATCTACGAAACACCAATATCTCTGCCGTCGCAGAGGCGAAGTTCCTGGAACTTCTTATAAGAAATCGCTCCATGTAATACTTCTCTCAATGTAATACACGCATTTCTTATATCATTGACTCCCTTCCATACAGACAGCAATACATGATGACTTCATAAACTTCTAATTCTAAATCATCGACTCCTTCCATACAGACAGCAATACACAATGACTACATAAAATTCTAATTCTACATCATCGACTCCCTTCCATACAGACAGCAATACACGATGACTTCATAAAATTCTAATTCTAGTTCTAATTCTAAATTCTTGATGATTCCTACCAGTCAGTGGTAAAGCTGCTTCGGTCTTTCACTCCTCAACAAAGGACAAACCGCCTGCGTGTTAACATGGACTTCAGGGTGAAACTTTTCCTCGAGTGTCCTCCGGTTTGCTTGTTGTCTAGAAAAGCTGAAAAGACTCACGCAGCCCAGCCAGGAGACACCAAATTGTCGTGGAAATTAGACAACACTCGCAGACTCCTCCTCTGAAGGTAAAAAGGTTTATTACAGAAAGATGGTTAATATAGGATAGAATAAAGCAGGAGAGAATAATGAGAGCGCTCTGAAGCGCTTGTACTAATCCACTACTATATATATGAAACGCAGAGCATGACATAATTCTGTGTACCGGTAAGAAGCAGCCTGAGGCAGTTCGAACAGGCTTTGTTTTAGGATCTTGGACAAACGAACCTTGAACAGAAGAACATGTTTGTGTTTCTGAAAGCAGATAAAAATTCTGTACTGATCTCAGTGTCATGACATGGCTTTCTTAGGCGTTATCCTCTGATGAACATGAACAAGAACAAAATGATTACAAAGTAAAAATGAGTCAATTCCCTCACAAGCCAAATTTTTATAGAGTCCTATATTTTTGGATTCCTATGTTCTCAGGGCCCAAGATTTCAGGTACCCATTTTCCCCATGCTCTATGATCTTAGACCCCCTATGTGTTTCAGGGTTCTATCTTCTCAGGACATTTGAAATCATCCACGCATTACACATTAGCCCAACTATGACACCTGGAACAGTTTATAATCCTTAACCCTAGGACCCTTTATGTATAATTTTGCAGGAATATATCACTGAGGGAAACGTAGAGCCCTGGGAATATCTATATGCCACCCAGAGATGATACAAATTAGTTTCCAGGACAAAAAAGTGACCTTGGCTAGCATGGAAGAGCGGCAGCTCTCAACATCAACTGAACACCAACTGGTGAAGACAGGAACATGATGTGTGGGGGAGAAAAGGGTTGCATCTCAAAAGGTTTTTTTTTTCCTGGGGGGAAAAAACACACGACTCAGTATCACTGTGGTGTCGTGTGTTCATGCCTTGAGGAATGTCATGAACACAGAAAGTCAGAAGGTTAAATGGTGAGAGATGATATCTGAAAACCTGACAGCAACACAGTACAAAGACTCCACTAATGTATGTATTAATCTGTTTCTGGTTACTAGTTTCAGGGAAAGTGGGTTGAGTTTCCACCAGAGTCATTATAGTGAGAGTGAGAGTAATGGAAAAGAAGATGGAGCCAGAAAGGCTGAGAAAATAAGAGAGAAACATATATGTGGTTTAGAAATTGAGAAAGAGACAAGAGAGAGGGAGAGAAGGAGAATCAGAGAGTAATGAAAAATGAGAGTGGAAATGGAGAAAGTAACAGATATAAAGAGATATAGAGATGCTGGGCTGGTGGTGTTTTCCATTAATTTGTCAGACATACCTATATCACTCCAAACCAAGGGTGTCCAATCTTATACAGAAAGGGCCGGTGTGGGTGCAGGTTTTCATTCCAACCAAACGGAATCCACACCTGAGTCTACTGAAAGCCAAGATCAACTGATTG
Source organism: Ictalurus furcatus (assembly GCF_023375685.1). Lineage (NCBI taxonomy): Eukaryota > Metazoa > Chordata > Actinopteri > Siluriformes > Ictaluridae > Ictalurus > Ictalurus furcatus. Next base: position 2,281,721 of record NC_071256.1, read on the forward strand.
AACAGGTGGAATCAGGTCTGGCTCCTGCTTATGGATAAGATTGGACACCCCAGCTCTAAACGAACACTATTATTTAGGCTGCGATGCTATAAAAATGTTTCTAAAACTACAACACCGATTTAGAGACACATTATGAGAACTGTGATATGCATTATCGAGATGGCTAGTTTAATCATCTCAGGCTGCCCTGAAATTACGACCCAGTTGGAACTGAGTTTATTTATTTATTCATTTATATATATATTTTTTTATCTCCACCAGTTTTCCTTAAAAAGCGATTCACAGGGAGTAGGCAGCTATCAGGTAGTTTCAAGAAGTGGATAGGGCTAGATGAGGAAAGGGATTTTATTTCAAATGCGATTTGTCTTGCAGCCAGCAGAGGGCGTAACAGCTCCTATAAGAGATGTGTGCTGATAGAAATCAGTCTGTTTAACAAATATGGGACTCTGGGAAATATGACAGAGTTCTGGGCGAACTGTTCAGCTACAGTTTAACTACTCCTAAACACTCCTAAATTGTATATTTCAGTTCAGCCTCTTGTTTTTTTAAAAGGAGTGAAAAAAGGTATTGCACGTAGAATATAATTAGTTCTTTCCGCCACTAAGGAAGAGATGGAGGACAGAGGATGATGTGGGAATGACTGGGAATGGGCCCAGAAATCCATCTGTTTCCATGACAATGGCTTCCCCAGCTTCCCCTCCAGCCCCCAGGCTACTATTTACTCTGCAGCATCAGTGCTTAAATTTCACTCCTTTATTATTTGGAAACTGTAATTTATTAATCACAGAAATATTTATCCTGCACTCACCAGGCATCGATTCGAAGGTGGTCCGAGATGTGACGTACAAGACGTGTATACTAACTAGATTTTTATATTGATTCCACCCGTATTTCAGAGCAGTACACTAGGATCATGTCAGAAGCAGCATATTAAGATGAGGTGGTTATGTTGAAATATAGAAGATTGTTTTATTTAGTCTCAGTGTGCCATAGCTCTCGAACAAACACTACAAGATTCATAGTATTTCCTAAAAAACACATTTTTAAAAAAGGAAAAACAAACAAACAAGACAATTAAATTGAGGTGTTAACCTAAAAAAAGTGTCTATGGACGATTCCGCACTTATAATGAAGTATTGTATTAATTATTCTGCACGGCACTACTGTTTGGAAATTTAACAGAGAATCAGAAGCGTTAATATTCCAGAAAAATTGAGTTTATAATCTAAATGAATTAATATTTGATGAATGCATCTATTTAGCATGAATTGGGTTTTATATTATAGATAAAAAAAAAACTTGCTACTTTTTGCTGTCTTCTTCTTGTGTTTTTAGAACAAATATATAAAAGTAAATAAAAGAACAACAGAAAATCACATCCCTAGACAGGGATTCAAAGCTCAGGAATAAAATAAATCAATCAATCAATCAATCAATATATCTCTCTCTCTCCCTCTCCCTCCATCCCTCTCAGGAAGCCACTCCTCATTTCAGAGAAAACGAAGCTCAAAGTTCAGTGCAATCTCTCTCTCTGCGTTTGAGTTCAGGAAAATGGCCGAGGCCAGTATTTCAGTAGATCAGCTTTCAGTGCATCAGTTCAGCTGTCCAGTGTGTCTGGATCTCCTGAAGGATCCGGTGGCGATCCCCTGTGGTCACAGTTACTGTATGTTGTGTATTAATGACTACTGGGATCAGGAAGATGAGAGCAGAGTGTATCGCTGTCCTCAGTGCAGAGACACTTTCACTCCGAGGCCTGTTCTACGCAGAAACATCATGCTGGCTGAAGTGGTGGAGAAACTGAAGAAGACTGAAGTCCAAGCTGCTTCTCCTGCTCACTGTTACGCTGGACCTGGAGATGTGGAGTGTGATTTCTGCACCGGGAGAAAACACAAAGCCGTCAAGTCCTGTCTGATGTGTCTGGCTTCCTCTTGTGAAACTCATTTAAGACCTCATCTTGAAATTCCTGGTTTGAAAAAGCACAAGTTGGTCGAAGCTTCTAGAAATCTACAAGAGAAGATCTGCTCTGAGCATGATAAAGTGCTGGAGATCTACTGTCGTACTGACCAAAGCTTCATCTGTTATCTGTGTATGACGGATGAACACAAAAGCCACGACACCGTCTCAGTTAAAGCGTACAGAACTGAAAAACAGGTGAGAACTAGAGATATTTTTTAGGACCAATTAATTCTACTCATGTCTACAATCAGTTGTTTTAACCTGGTTAAAAATTTATTTAAAGTTAAAAATCTTTTTCCATTCGTGTATTCGTAAGAATTTTTTCAAATGTATTAAAAGATTATTGAGATATAATTTATCATCATTAAGTTGAATTTAAGTTGAATTATGTTTAATTTCTTCTTGCTCAGTGATGGGCATAATCTTGTCAGACAGGTAAGTGAATGTTTCTACTGACCGGGTGGGGCAACACACATATTTCACAAAGAGAGACAGCGAGAGCAAGAGAGAGAGACACAGACAGAGAGACAGACAGATAGACAGACTCAGGGTAAAGCAACTCACATTTCAAAACATTTCTCCTGCACGTAGTTCACAGTTGCATTTTTCTGCCAGGGATGGTAGAAATCTTACATCCTGCAGCTTTAAATAGGCCGCTCTAATAAAAGGACATAAGCAGGCTAGGGAATTTGGAATTCGATGGAGTAAGACGCGAAGTTGGAGGCTCCTTCTGATTTCGATTAAAATTGTAATTAATTTGCTCTTTTCGGTCATACAATATATTTTGACTTATTCTACTCTGTTTCCTTGTTTGCAATTTTAACTTTTTGGCACGCTATAATGTGTGGAAAGAACACGGAAACCTGTGGTAGCATTCAGACACAACGGAGGCCAAGTGTGCGCGCCGCGAGCGAGCCTCCTTCTCCCCCTGTATCCACATCGCCGAGCGGTGACCCTGACTTCGCCGCACTCAGGCTTGAGTTGCTGGCTTTACTGAGGAAGGACATCGCCGATATTTTTAAAAAGGAGCTCCAGAAGCTCTAGGAGACTCTCGGGGGTGCGCTGTCTACTATCCAGCTTGACCTGCAGGCCGTGAAAACACAGCTGGCTGGTGATAAAGTTGCTACCGAGGCTACCATATCAACACTGAAAGGTACTGTTGGGGAAATGGAGCACGCTCTCTCCGGTTGCACCGATGACATAGTTCATATGAAGACTAGTATCGAGTCTCTCACTGCGACCGTGACTCAATTAGAGAAAAAATGTGAGGATTTGGAGTCGAGGTCACGGCGCAATAGCGTTAGGATAGTGGGAGTTCCAGAGGGCGCTGACACCTGTACAACTGCTGCTGTAGCGGCCTTGTTAAAAGAGGCGTTTGGTCTGGAGAAGGAGCCGGTTTTGCACCGGTCCCACCGGACCCTTCAGCCGAAGCCCAAGCCTGGTGAACGACCACGAGCTATTGTGTGCAGATTCCACTATCACAGTGACCGTGTTGACATTTTAGGCCGTGCAAGAGAGCTCCAGCGGATTAAAGTGAGGGATTTGACCATCTCCGATTTCCCTGACTACACAGCCAAGGCAGCTCGGGCCCAAGCCGCGTTTAACGAGGTTCGGCGTCAACTTCGTGGTATTGAGGGCGCTCGCTATGGAATACTTCACCCAGCTCGGCTTCGCATTACATATAACGGTGTTCAGAAGGACTTTATTTCAGCGGAGGAAGCAGGAGACTATGTTAAACTCTTGATATCGGGGTGAACTGCATCACCTACACAGCGGAGTCTTTTTCACTCTTCTTTTATTTTCATTTTTTGCACTCGGCCTTCCAGCTCTACAGAATTCGGATTCTTATTGAAGATATTGTCATTGCATTACTCCACCTAGATTTTGTGGACTTACTCCTCTTAAAATTTACTTCTGTATTTAAAAAAAAAAAAAAAAAAAGACATAAGCAGTTCATTAACAGGATTATATGGGAGGAATAAAAGGGACGTCTTGGGCATGGAACCATCATCCAGGCTTTTACATTTTAAGCATGTGCACACAGAACACAACTAATAAACACACACACACAGTACACACTAACTTTACAGAACAGCTCGAGACACAGCTGTGTAAAACATATTTTAAATTTATTACCGTTAAACCTCATGGGTGTTGCAGCAAAAAGCATTCACCTTACAGTCAGGTGAAGGTGAGTTTAAATACCATCAGTGCTGTACACCAGCATAACTGGCCTACGGTCTCCTCTGTCAGTTAGAACAACAGTATCCGTGTGTGTGTGAGTTCATGTGTAGCGGAAGTGGAGTAAATCAAAAACCTAATCAACTAAATGTTCACAGAGAGAGTTAAAGGAGGAGCAGATGAAATCCCAGCAGAGAATCCAGGAGAAGCAGAAGAAGGTGCAGAAGCTGAAACAGACTGTGAACACTATAAAGGTGAGCAGTGAGCAGAGACAGAGCTGCTCCTAGAAACACACACAACATGGACAACGAGTCATTTAGAGGCCCAGTAAGAGACGGAATGAGGGTTAAGTTTTAAAAAGGACCTCCGTTTGTTGTGTGTGTCTCCTAACAGCTCAGTGCACAGACAGCAGTGGAGGACAGTGAGAGGATCTTTACTGAGATGATCGGCTCCATGGAGAAAAGGCGCTCGGAGGTGACGGAGCTGATCAGAGCTCAGGAGAAGGCTGAACTGAGTCGAGCTGAACGACTCCTGGAACAACTGGAGGAGGAGATCGCTGATCTTCAGAGGAGAGTCACTGAGCTGAAGGAGCTTTCACACACACACGATCACCTCCACTTCCTCCAGGAAATAAAGGTACACTACATCCACATTTCCAGGTGAAATATACAGGTTATGGTTCATTGGATAAATAATGGTTCTTAGACGTCTAAAACTGTTCCACTTCGAACCTTTTCTAATATGGAAACCACCTGCTGTAAGATTTTACTTAAAAACTTTAAAGTAATTGTACCTGTAATTTCTTCTCCTAATTTTATGCCTAATTGCTGTACGCAGGTTTTAGTCTCCGGTCGTCGCTCTCCCCCAACTATTAGACCAGATGATCAGTCTGATCTCCGTGAGGACTCACGCAGCATCACTGTCAATCAACATCTCTCATTTGATGGAGTGAGGAAATCTCTCTCTGCTCTGAAAAAGAGGCTCAAGGAATTCTGCCAGGAGGAATTCATCAGAATCCATAAACATGGTAAGAGGAGCTGTTCCTGCTGAAGTGAGGGAAGTCTTTACTCGCTCGGTGACAGAGTGATGTTGAGGTGTCAGTCTTCGATCCTGAGGACCAAAGCTCTGCACAGTTTAGAGTTTTTAACACTTGCCTGATTCCAATCTTGATGATGAACTGCTGATGTGAATGAGTTTGAGTTCGAACTGAGAAACTGCACTCTGGCGCTTCAAGACTGAAGATTGACACCTGATCTACACACATTTCTGATCTATGCGCATTTCTGATTTAAACATGTTTCTGATCTACACAGAAGTGATGTTATACACAGTTGTTTGATTTTATGGTTTTTATCATCAGACCATTTTATTTCTGTCTCCACAGTTAAAGACATTCAGATTATTTTCTCAGAGTCAAAGAGCATAGGCGAGTTTCTGAAATGTATGTCTACACAAATTCACACACATACACACACACAAAAAAAACATCGGGGTTACACATGTGACCCTGTTCCCTAAGAAGGGAACGAGACGTTGCATTTGGCATAACAGTATGGGAAGCGCCCTTGCGCGCGTGACCGGTATCTGAAAGCAATTAAGTATATATATATATATATATGGCACCTGTGAACCACGCCGCCAGCATCTATTATCTGAAGCGAAGACGCAATTCACAGGCCTCCCGTGGTATGACAAACCTATGCAACATCTCGTTCCCTTCTCAGGGAACAGGGTTACATGTGTAACCCCGACGTTCTCTTTCAAAGGGAACTTCGACGTTGCATTTAGCATAACAGTATGGAAACGGGAATACCCACTCTGTCATACCGAGGGTACGGCCTGTTCAAAAAGACCCAAGCCCGAGGGTCACTGCAAGACACTCGAGCCCGGGGTGGAATGAATATCCAGGCTGTAATAACGAATGAATGTGTGTAGCGTAGACTATCCTGCAGCAGCACACACATCCTGCAAGGATACCCCTTTGGACAAAGCCTTCGAGGAGGCGACCACCCTAGTGGAGTGAGCTCTTATGCGCAGAGGCGTGGCGAGACCGTGCGCCTCATAAGCCATAGACGTTGCTTCCACTTTCCAATTAGAGATGCACTGCTTTGACACAGCATCACCTTTACTGTCGCCACCAAAGCAGACCAGCAGCTGCTCCGACTTACGCCACTGGCCGGAGCGGCGGACGTAAGTACAGAGAGCCCTTCCTGGACACAGCAGGTGCATCCTCCCTTGTGTTGGTGTGAGGAACAGAGGAGGGCAGAAAGCCTGCAACACCACAGGGAGGGCAGCCAATGTAGGCACTTTAGAAATATAATCCAGCCTAGGATACAGGAAGGCCTTGGCTAATCCAGGGGCAAAGTCAAGGCAGGAAGGGGCAACAGAGAGAGCTTGTAGATCTCCCACTCGCTTGAGAGATGTCAGGGCCAGTAGAAGAGCTACCTTTAGAGTCAGAAGCTTCTCAGAGGCTGACTCTAAGGGCTCAAATAGGGCCCCTGGCAGACCTTCCAAGACCACAGATGATGAACTGCCTGTTCCCTGGATTGTGCTATAATTAACCAGTTGTCCAGGTAGTTTAGTACATGGATACCCTGGAGTCACAAGGGAGCCAGAGCAGCATCCATGCACTTTGTGAAGGTGCGAAGGAATAAAGCTAGCCCGAATGGAAGAACCCGAAATTGATATGTGTTGTCTCCAAATGCAAACCTCAGGAACTTCCTGTGACTGGGCGATATTCCTATGTGGAAATATGCATCTTTCAGATCTATTGTCACAAACCAGTCCTCGGACTGAATCTGTGGCACGATAAGTTTGAGCGTCAGCATCTTGAACCTGTATGTCTGAAGAGTACGGTTCAGATGATGCAGATCTAATTTTGGTTGCATACTCCCATCTTTTTTGCGGACCGGGAAATAATGGCTGTAAAAACCTCCCTCCCTTAGGGAATGGGGTACATGTTCTATGGCCCCTTTGTCCAAAAGGGAACTTACTTCCTGTGCTAACTGAAGATAATAAGGCTGGCGGCGTGGTTCACAGGTGCCATATATCATTCGACGCACTTAATTGCCACATCACCTGATCATGGCAGGCCTATAAGCAGAGGCATGATTTTACACAAGCTTCAGATACCGGTCACGTGCGCAAGGGCACTTCCCATACTGTTATGCTAAATGTAACGTCGAAGTTCCCTTTGAAAGGGAACATGTATGCGCACACATATAGAAACAGACAAACACACAAATATATAAAGAAACACACAAACACACTCAGTCAATCAGACACACACACACGCACACACAAACACACACACACTGTCTCACACTCTACATAAATATATTCTGTGATAAATATCTAACATGTTCACATTTGTCATGTGTTTAGATTTCTGTGATCTGACTCTGGATCCCAACTCAGTAAATTATAACCTCATTCTTTCTGAGAAGAACAGAGTGGTGAAGTACAGTGTGAGAAATCAGCAGTACTCTGATCATCCAGAGAGATTTGACTTCTACTATCAGGTGTTGAGTAAGGAGAGTGTGTGTGGACGCTGTTACTGGGAGGTGGAGTGGAGCGGGGGTGTGTCCATATCAGTCTCATATAAAGACATCAGCAGGAAAGGATGGGGTAATGAGTGTTGGTTTGGACGCAACGATCAGTCCTGGAGTCTATCTTGCTGTTGTTCTTCTGCTCTCACTTTTAGTCACAACAACATTGAGACTGATCTCGGAGTTCCATCACCCTCCAGAATAGGAGTGTATGTGGATCACAGTGCAGGAACTCTGTCCTTCTACAGCGTCTCTGACACGATGAAGCTCCTCCACAGAGTCCACACCACATTCACTCAGCCTCTATACGCTGGATTTAGGCCCTACTGGGATTATATCTCTAAATCAGAACCAACTGTGAGGTTGTGTGTTCCAACAAAATAATGATTTGAGGTGTTTTATGGTCAGTAATTTGTCAGTAAATCAAACTCGGCCTAAGATCATCAGTTACACATATAAAGGAAATGAAAGTGTAAGATCTGAATGTATTCCCAATGACGTATAAAAGTTCTACTGATTTCTGAAATTAGTGAAGTGAAATGCCTAAACTCTCTATAAAGTCTGTATTTATTGGGTTTTATGTCTGGAAATATAATAATTTGTAATATGGTAATAATGTTTTGGTTAAACTTTTTACAGACTCTAATAACCGCTTAATAAATGTGTATGTACAGCTCAGAAATATTTCATTACTAATAACCTGTTTTAGTCCTAAGAGAAATTTGGGTTGTTGTCACGTGAGCTGCGAACTTTGCTGTCAGCCATTTTGATTCCCTACACGCCTCTGTGCAAACAGTGCCAACTTGTGTAGAGTTTAAACTGTAAATATGCCAATCTGTGGTGTGTCTAGATGTTCCCATCGACCAGGTGGACTAAGCATGGCAGACCATGCTGCTGAAACTCAAGATGGCATTGACAATCATACCATCTACCTGATCAGGCTTCTGGTAGAAATATTCTGCACTCTAAGACATCATCACATTGCCCGACTTTAGAACCTTGGATTAAATCGATCAGTGAGACAGACCCTGAATAGGACTGTTATCTTTATAGGACAGTGAACTGTACATACACTAATTTAAATGACGGGTTTTACATCCATTTTTGCATGCGAGTACTGATCAGATGAATATCACAATACAGCTTGGTTTCATTTAACAATATGAACATGAAAATACAATGAACATGAACATGATTAATACAATAGCTAAAGGTAGTCTATAAAGTCACTTGGAAGGTTGTATCACAAGGTAGTGCCTGAGAAATGTGTATGGATTTTTGTCTGAAGGTTTTGAATCTATTGCTTATTAACCAACCCTGATGGCTTGTATTACATAAGTTAGTCTGTTTGATGAGGTCCTTGAAGTATATACACAGCATACTGAGCAGAGTTCAATTTTTGGTGTTGATGAACAGAGAGTCAATCTAGCTCCATTTGGAGTTGATCTAACTGTGTATGTTGTCTAAACGGTTAGCTTTCACGCTGCACCACGAAAGAGTTGGTGTCAAAATGGAGTGTTATAACTGTTTTCTAGAAATCAACTCTGATAGTGTCACCGCTATGGAGGACCGTACCATTAGAAGTGACTGACCTAGAGACCTAGTTTGCTTGTATTTTTCTCATTTGTAAGTCGCTTTGGATAAAAGCGTCTGCTAAGTGAACAAATGTAAATGTAAATGTATGTAAATGTCATGTAGATCAGACTGGTCGCTGATTCGTCCGTCTTTCTGGCGGGAGTTGGGTTAATAGACCCCTCCCTTGACTCTAGTGGAACGCACAGCAGGTGGAAGGAAGGACATTTTCTGCCAGAAAGTCTTTCTTGTGTCGGTAAGTAACAGTTTAATAGATGACCCAATGCGTGCTATTGTTATATACAGATGAAAATACGTATTTAGACTTTGGTATGATGTTCATAGTCACTGCAAGGAAGAACAACAGTAAAGCTAGAGCCGACAAACTAACGTTATCATTAGCTGCTAATTAAGTGTCTGGCAAGCTAACGTTAGATAGAGTTTGTTCCTTCTACTTTCATACGGTGTCTGATTACTGGTCTATAAGTGAACTCAATGGAAATCTCGTTGAGTTTGCAAAGTTTGCCCATGTCAACTATGTGAAGGCAGTGTCGTAAAGGCAGTGGGCAGGGCGGGTAATGGGATGAAGCGTACTTATTTAGAGAATCGGTCAACTGTGACAAGAACAGTTGCGTTTCCCTGGGATCTTGGTAAGTCAGTTACAAATTCGACAGATATGTGTGACCATGGGCGTTCCGGTACCGGTAGGGGCTTGAGCTTTCCAGCGGGGAGTGTCCGAGGTACCTTACTCTGTACGCATGATGAACAGGATGCCACCACTCTGTGTATATCTCTCTCCATGTTGGACCACCAGTACTTTTCCCATAGGAGATGGTATGTGCGCTGCGCCCCTGGGTGACCTGTACCGATTACTGTGTGGGCCCACATAACGAGCACCTGACGGTATTCTTCGGGTACAAATAGTTTGCCTGTGGGACATGTTTTTGGAACTTGTGACTGGGGAATGTCTTCCAATTTTTGATCTAATTCCCATTCTAGAGCACTGATGATACATGAAGGGTTGATGATATATTCCTCGTGGTCATTCACACGCTGGGAGAGTACAGCTCCTACCCCGGTCTCTGACGCGTCGACTTCCACGATGAACGGTCTAGATGGGTCTGGATGCTTGATAATGGGGGCGGTTGTGAAGGCTTTCTTGAGCTGATCCAGGGCTACTTGGGCAGCTGGGTTCCACGGCAGGCGTTTTGGCTTCCCTTTTAATAAGGACGTCAAGGGATTGGCAATGGTACTGAAATTTTGAATGAATCTTCTGTAAAAATTGGCAAAACCCAGAAATCTTTGTAATTCCTTCACCGTTGTGGGTGTGGGCCAGTTCACTACTGCCTTGACCTTTTCTTGATCCATAGAGACCCCTTCGGGGCTAATGATGTATCCCAGGAATGAAATGGTGTGTTTATGAAATTCACATTTTTCAGCTTTGACATACAACTGGTGATGGAGTAATCTTTGTAGAACCTGGCGGACGTGGTGGACATGTTCCTCTTTGGTGTTGGAATATATTAGGATGTCATCAATGTAGGTGATTACATGATGCCCCAGCATGTCCCGTAAGACGTCGTTTATAAGACACTGGAAGACTGAGGGAGCGTTAGAAAGCCCATACGGCATGACCTGATACTCATAGTGACCGGACGTTGTGCTGAAACCCGTCTTCCATTCGTCCCCCTCTCGAATCCGGATCAAGTTGTAGGCACTGCGTAAATCCAGCTTAGTGAAGATGGTGGCAGTGCGTAGTTGTTCCAGAGCGACTGGTACCAGAGGCAGTGGGTATCGATACTTGATGCAGCACTGGTTTAACCCTCGATAGTCTATGCATGGTCTCAAACCTCCTCCTTTCTTCTCCACAAAGAAAAACCCTGCTGATGCCGGAGATGTGGATGGTCGTATGTAACCCTGGTGTAATGCTTCTTGAATATATTCTTCCATGGCCTTTTGTTCAGTTAGTGTTAGCGGATATATTCTTCCTCGAGGTGGTGTAGTGCCCGGAAGCAGGTTGATAGCGCAGTCGTAGTGTCGGTGAGGTGGTAGCCCGCTAGCCTTCTCTTTACTAAATGCTTCAATGAGGTCGTGGTATTCACTGGGTATTTGAACGGTGTCAGCCCTGTTAGGGCTCTCTATGGACGTGGTACCTAATGTTGTCACCGGGAGTTGAAGGCAGTGGTTGATACAATGCGATGACCAGTGGGTGATCTCCCTTTGAGTCCAAGAAATTTGTGGGTTATGATGTTCGAGCCAGGGAAGACCGAGGACCACTGGATGACAGGCAGATACAATGATCTGGAAGATTATCCGTTCTTGATGGACAGCGCTGGTGCGGAGGTTAATGGGTTCCGTGCAGTGGGTAATAAGCCCCTTTCCAATAGGGGCTCCATTAATGGCTTGAACACGGCGGGGTGTGATAAGGGGACGAACGGGGATGTTGTGCTGCTGTATGGTGTCTTGATCGATGAAATTCCCCGCCGCTCCTCAGTCGATCAGCGCTTCTAAAATACAAGATACGCCTGAGTACTCTAATATGACTGGCATTAAAAACACACATTGAATCGAGTGTTGGACTGTGGAATCCAAACTCACCCCTGGCTGCTGTTGCTTAGCAGTTGCGTTGTCCCATCGGGCGGAGCGTTGCTTGAGTGGGCATTGTTGCACGAAGTACTTTTACTTACTTTTCCTCGCCGCAATAAAAACAGCGATGTTCACGGCGCCTTCGTTCTCTCTCTTGCATGCTAACCTGTGTCTGACCCAGCTGCATGGGTTCCACGGGAGACTCCTGCACTGGTACTTCCACCTCACTGCGTATGGGGCGGCGGCTTCGTAGTAAACGATCCAGGCGAATTGCTAAATCAATCAGCGAGTCGAGTGTTAGCTGATCATCGCGACATGCCAGTTCGGTCACAATGTCGGCATTTAATCCCTGGCAAAACACAGTTTTGAGAGCGGGTTGATTCCATCCACTTCTTGCTGCTACAGTGCAAAACTCGAGGGTGTAATCAGCCATGCAGCGTGATCCTTGCTTCAGGGACAATAATTCCTCACCAGTCTCTCTGTTGTCTGGCGAGTGATCAAAGACTGTACGGAATCTCGCTGTCAGTTGATCATACGTGTTTGTGACGTTTCCTCCCTGTTCCCATTCCACGGTGGCCCAGAGGAGAGCTTTCCTGGTCAAAAGTTCCATGAAATGGATGATCTTACGATTCTCCGTCATGTCTGGGTAGGTTGAGAAGAACAGGGAGCATTGTAGGAGGAAACCCCAGCAGCGTGCCGGATCTCCGTCGTACTTCTCCGGCGCCGGTGTGGGAGGTAAACGCGTTGTCGCCGCCGTAGCAAACGGCGTGGCTTGACTTAGCCTAGCTACCTGCTCAGTCAGGTTGGCTAGACGTTGGTCGTGGTCGCTGATCATCCGACCATGTCCCTCGATGGCTTGTGGCCAACGTGGATCCCCCGCTGCTTCCATTGGAAGGCGAAGTATTCTTTCACGAACCGGAGTTGGCACAGAAGCAGAAGCGGGTGCATAGTAAAGGGTAGTTCCAAAGATGTAGTCGTAAAACAGGCAAGGGTCAGGCAATCGGACAAACAAAGCACAAGGGGACAAGCAGAAAGCGTAGTCGTAAACGGGAAAAGAGGTCGAGATAACAAACGAATGTGAAAGGCTTGGAAACGCAGAGAACAAGTCTACTGAACGTATACTTCACAATGAACATTTGGCGAATGACTCTCTAAATACTAGTGGAGAGAGTTTGTGTGTGATTCGTGACAGGTGTGGGAGATTAGAACTCCGGGGATGGTGAGCTCATGCGTGCATGGGAGGTGAGTGTTGCTTCTTGGGAAACTGAGTCCTGGCCGGGTTGAGATATGACAGATTTCAGATGCTTTTGTTTGATCTGTTCATTGCAAACAGCTGAAAGTCTGTACATTTTGACAATAAACCTGATTTGCAATGGGGGTTAAATAATTTTTATTGCAACTATATATAGACTACTGCAAAATTATCTGGAGTTTCTCTGGATTTACTATTTATAGGTATGTGTGAGTAAAATTATAATTTTTGTTTCATTCTATAAACTACTGACAATGTTGTTATTTAGAATCTGAAAGAAATGTTAAACTATGCCGTCTTTCCAGACCTCAAATAATGCAAAGAAAACAAGTCCATATTCATTTTTAACACAACAAAATAATGTTTCAACTTAGGAGTTCAGAAATCAGTATTTGGTGGAATAACCCTGATTTCAAATCACAGCTTTCATGCATCTTGGCATTCTCTCTGTCAGTCTTTTGCATTGCTGTTCGGTGTCATTATGCCACTCCTGGTGAAAAAAATTCAAGCAGCTCAGCTTTGTTGCCTTGTGAGAACAAATCTCTCTCTTGATCACATTCCAGAGTTTTTCAATGGGGTTCAAGTCTAGAGATCGGCCATGACAGGGTCTTTATCTGGTGGTCCTCCATCCACGTAGGATGCATGAATCAAGCCAGGCAGAAGGTTATCCTGGAAGAAAACTTGCTTCAACGTTCCCAAACTGTGAAAATGGTTATTTTCCCCACAGGACTTGCTCTATGCCACACAGCCAAGTCAATCATGATATGGATGAAGAACCACCATATCAAGACCCTGTCATGGCAAACCCAATCTCTAGACCTGAAACCCACTGAAAAACAATGGAATATAATCAAGAGATAGATGGATGGTCATCAAACAAATCTGAGCTGCCTGAATTTTCTGCAGCAGGAGTGGCATAAAGTCCCCCAACAGCAATGTACAATTACAGGTGGAGAGCATGCCAAGACGCATGAAAGCTGTGATTGGAAATAAGGGTTATTCCACCAAATATTTATTTTTGAACTCTTCCTAAGTTAGTACAGAATTGTGTTGTTTAAAAATGAATATCAACTTGTTTTCTTTGCATTGTAAGTCTGAAAACAGGGCATATTTAACTTTTTTGACCAGTTGTCATTTTCTGTAAATAAATGCTCTAAATTACGACATTTCTCCAAGATTCTAAATAACAATATCAATAGTTTATAGAATAAAACAAGAGAAACTGATCATTTTGCAGTGGACTCTTAAATTTTTTTTTTCTTCCAGAGCTACACAGGTATATTGCTATAATTATTTCATCATGATCAACCAAAACAGATCTGCATTGTAATAATACTACTAGTATAATATTGGGGGTCCCATCATATAAATTGTACTTACCACACACAACAATGCATGGGGTCACAGGTAGGTCTTCCAACTCTACATCCTTAGTGAGGCATGTCTCTTCCACATAATGAAAGAGGAGCTCCTCTTTCTCATCAAAAGAGGAGAGCAGTAGAAGAATCATGTCTTTCACATCATCTGAGCATCCGTTCCATATGTATCTTGAACTGCAGCTCTTCTTTCAGGTGGGAGTTCCTCAGTGTCACATTCATCTGAATTGTGAACACCCTTTCTTATTTTCCGTGTGATGGACCTTCTCACATTTTCCACTCTGGCTTGAAATTGCTTGACCAAGGAGTAGTATCCAGGACCAATCACTGTCTCTTCAATCACATCTTGTAAAGACTTTGGATACTTTGCAACCATCCTTTTGGCAACTTCTGTTAAATTCTTCTTACTTAAACAAACACTAACTTTCATCATTGCCTTAAATACAGTCCTTACCATTTCCCTGCGCAAACGAGGAATTGGCCTTTTCTGTCTCTCAAGGGCCTGCATTAATTCCTCAGGAAACATTTTCCATGGAATTTGGAAACCGTCAACCCAGTTCACAGTAGGAGGGGAGCAGGTGCTGGAGGATGAGCAGAAAGAACTCTGGGACAGGGAAGATGCTTGACATGAATAGACTGGTTGCTTCAAGGACGCTCCCAAAGCGTCAGTGATATGTACTTAGTTAGAACAGGTCTAGTTCACCCGAAATTAATATTCTGTCATCATTTACTCACCCTCAGGTCATTCCAAATCAAGTATTTGTTTGGAATGACAAGAGGATGAGTAAGTAACTTTTATTTTCAGGTACTCAACAATGTCTTTAATTGTCGTGACCAATTTTACCCCACTGTTATACAAAAACATACAATGATAAATAACATTTTAGAATAAAAATGTGACAACATATTTGATATTTGGTTTGTCCCACCATAAAGGTCTTTGTAATTGAAACAAACACATGGACTTACTGCTCTCCTTCAAAGCCGAAATAAATTTTATGGCTTAAATGGGCCTCAGTACAGCAACCAGATCTGATTCCTCAAGAAATTTTAAATCTGGTTCTGTGTATTTGAAAAAAAATTTTTTTTAAAAGCCCGAGTTCTTGAATAAATGGTTCCCAGACCTTGATGACAAATGGTGTATAGGTAAGATTCCTTCACAGCATCACATATTGTACCAATGGCATCATCCGTTAATGATAAATCATGTTTCAGAAGTACATTCAATTTATTCAAAGTGTACGTCTGTCCCAGTTCATGTACGCTCTGCATCTCTTCAACAGTATTTCGTATAGTTGAAGCTGGCAGAAGAAACTGCCCATGTGATTTCAAGTAGAAAAGACAAATATTTCTGAGAAACAGATGACTGAAATTTTCTGAAAGGTGTACTTCACCTTCATCAATCTCACTACGTCTCTCTTTAGGGCTTGTAACTTCAGGTTCAGTTACAGAGGAGTGGGAAACTGTCTCCTTATAAAGGTCGCTGATATTGTGCACAGAACACTGCCTGTGCTTCCTGGACATGTGGGAAGTAAATGATGATTTTACAGTGAAAGTACTGCTGCATCCTGTTCACAGTTCACAACACGTCCTTCCACAATATTTTCCTTTAAGTGAGTCGTTAGTGCTTTGACATCGTGACACTGGCGTTGGCAGATAGATATATTACATGTAAACACTGCGAGGACATCTTTGGTATGTTTCTGCGTCGTGAAAATAACGTGCATGAATGCTATTTATAGTTAAACCTGGCAATGCTAAGACGACTAAATCTTACTCACCAAACTATCCATATAACGTTTGTCTAGCGTTATGTACCCCAGACTGATTCGGAGGTGAGCTCCGAAAAGACACTGCCACTGCTAAATTGTGAGATTGGGAAACATTACGGCGTGCTGCACGTGACGAGTGTTAACCAATCAAACTCTTTGCCCATTGGAGCGAAAGCGCACGCTGCAGATTGATTGGATGATGCTCAAGCGTCATCTTTTAAATCCTTGTGGAATTTGTCTTCTTATCTTGAAATATATCCCTGAGTGCAGAGACAAAAAGCTTCACTTTCAATATATTTTGTTTCAAACGAACATGTTTTCCACATGAAAAAAAAGGGAGTTGTTTATCATCAGTGTAGGAAAGCTGTTTTTCAATGCAAGTTATTCTTAATCAACAGCATTTGTTGCATAATGTTGATTACCACAAAATATTAGTTCAACTTATCCCTCCTTTTATTAAAATAAATATCAAGGTTACAATGGAAGTGAAGGTGGATAGGTTTCTAAGGGTTTAATGACAGAAAAGAAAAGCTTATAATTTTATGAAAGTATTTACATTAATCTTTTAGTTAAAACGTGTACTATTTAAGCTGTAAATTTGTTTAAATTGATTTTAAGGTTGTTTTAGGATTTGTTGACGATCATCAAGAATTTAGAATTAGAATTTTATGAATACACCATGACTTCATAAAATTCTAATTCTAAATTCTTGATGATTCCTACCAGTCAGTGGTAAAGCTGTTTCGGTCTTTCACTCCTCAACAAAGGACAAACCGCCTGCGTGTTAACACGGACTTCAGGGTGAAATTTTTCCTCGAGCGTCCTCCGGTTTACTTGTTGTCCAGAAAAGCTGAAAAGTCTCGCGCAGCCCAGCCAGGAGACGCCAAATTGTCGTGGAAATTAGACAACACTCGCAGACTCGTCCTCTGAAGGTAAGAAGGTTTATTACAGAAAGATGGTTAGTACAGGATAGAATAAAGCAGGATAGAATAATGAGAGCGCTCTGAAGAGCTTGTGCTGAACCACTACTATATATATGAAACGCAGAGCATGACATAATCCTGTGTACCGATAAGAAGAAGCTTGAGGCAGTTCAAACAGGCTTTGTTTTAGGATCTTGGACAGACGAACCTTGAACAGAAGAACATGTTTGTGTCTCTGTAAGCAGATATACCTATTGGTAGACAGACGGTTAATATCCACAAGCCCCATCCCCCGAGTACTGCGTTCAGCCAATCAAACCCCGTCTCGCTAGTCTGTGGAGCGTTGCGTATCGCAGACCGCATGTGTTCAATGATAGAATAACCATTATGTGTCTGCGTGACGAGGGGACGTGTGACGTTGTGTGGGTAGCACTTCTTATATCATCGACTCCCTTCCATACAGACAGCAATACACGATGACTTCATAAAATTCTAATTCTACATCATCGACTCTCTTCCATACAGACAGCAATACACTACGACTTCATAAAATTCTAATTCTACATCATCGACTCCCTTCCATACAGACAGCAATACACAACGACTTCATAAAATTCTAATTCTACATCATCGACTCTCTTCCATACAGACAGCAATACACAACGACTTCATAAAATTCTAATTCTACATCATCGACTCCCTTCCATACAGACAGCAATACACAACGACTTCATAAAATTCTAATTCTAAATACTTAAAAGACAAACTGCCTGCGTGTTAACACGGACTTCAGGGTGAAACTTTTCCTCGAGCATCCTCCGGTTTGCTTGTTGTCCAGAAAAGCTGAAAAGTCTCGCGCAGCCCAGCCAGGACACCAAACTGTCGTGGAAATTAGACAACACTCGCAGACTCGTCCTCTGAAGGTAAAAAGGTTTATTACAGAAAGATGGTTAATACAGGATAGAATAAAGCAGGATAGAATAATGAGAGCGCTCTGAAGAGCTTGTGCTGAACCACTACTATATATATGAAACGCAGAGCATGACATAATCCTGTGTACCGATAAGAAGAAGCTTGAGGCAGTTCAAACAGGCTTTGTTTTAGGATCTTGGACAGACGAACCTTGAACAGAAGAACATGTTTGTGTCTCTGTAAGCAGATAAACATTCTGTACTGATCTCAGTGACATGACATGGCTTTCTTAGGCGTTATCCTCAGATGAACATGAACAAGAACAAAATTATTACAAAGTAAAAATTAGTAGTTTCCCTCACAATCCCAATTTTTATAGAGTCCTATATTTTTGGATTCCTATTTTCTCAGGGCCCAAGATTTAGAAATTGAGAAAGAGACAAGAGAGAGGGAGAGAAGCAGAATCAGAGAATAATGAAAAATGAGAGTGGAAATGGAGAAGGTAACAGATATAAAGAGGTATAGAGATGCTGGGCTGGTGGTGTTTTCCATTAATTTGTCAGACATACCTATATCACTCTAAACGAACACTATTATTTAGGCTGCGATGCTATAAAAATGTTTCTAAAACTACAACACCGATTTAAAGACACATTATGAGAACTGTGATATGCATTATCGAGATGGCTAGTTTAATCATCTCAGGCTGCCCTGAAATTACGACCCAGTTGGAACCGAGTTTGTTTATTTATTTATTTATTTATTTATTTATTTTTATCTCCACCATTTTCCTTAAAAAGCGATTCACAGGGAGTAGGTAGCTACCAGGTAGTTTCAAGAAGTGGATAGGGCTAGATAAGGACAGGGATTTTATTCCAAATGTGATTTGTCTTGCAGCCAGCAGAGGGCGTAACAGCTCCTATAAGACATGTGTGCTGATAGAACTCAGTCTGTTTAACAAATATGGGACTCTGGGAAATATGACAGAGTTCTGGGCTAACTGTTCAGCTACAGTTTAACTACTCCTAAACACTCCTAAATTGTATATTTCAGTTTAGCCTCTTGTTTTTTTCTAAAGGAGGGAAAATAGGTCTTGCACGTAGAATATAATTAGTTCTTTCCGCCACGAAGGAAGAGATGGAGGACGGAGGATGATGTGGTGGAGGTGTACAACAGAGGAAAAAAATACCTCGGCAGAATTTGAAGAGTATCAGAAAGCAAGACTGGGAATGGGCCCAGACATCCATCTTTTTCCATGACAACCGCGTCCCCAGTGTCCCCTCCAGCCCCCAGGCTACTATTTACTCTGCAGCATCAGTGCTTAAATTTCACTCCTTTATTATTTGGAAACTGTAGTTTATTAATCACAGAAATATTTATCCTGCACTCACCAGGCATCGATTCGAAGGTGGTCCGAGATGTGACGTACAAGACGTGTATACTAACTAGATTTTTATATTGATTCCACCCGTATTTCAGAGCAGTACACTGGGATCATGTCAGAAGCAGCATATTAAGATGAGGTGGTTACGTTGAAATATAGAAGATTGTTTTATTTAGTCTCAGTGTGCCATAGCTCTCGAACAAACACTACAAGATTCATAGTATTTCCTAAAAAACACATTTTAAAAAAAGGAAAAACAAACAAACAAACAAGACAATTAAATTGAGGTGTTAACCTAAAAAAAGTGTCTATGGACGATTCCGCACTTATAATGAAGTATTGTATTAATTATTCTGCACGGCACTACTGTTTGGAAATTTAACAGAGAATCAGAAGCGTTAATATTCCAGAAAAATTGAGTTTATAATCTAAATGAATTAATATTTGATGAATGCATCTATTTAGCATGAATTGGGTTTTATATTATAGATAAAAAAAACTTGCTACTTTTTGCTGTCTTCTTCTTGTGTTTTTAGAACAAATATATAAAAGTAAATAAAAGAACAACAGAAAATCACATCCCAAGACAGGGATTCAAAGCTCAGGAATAAAATCAATCAATCAATCAATCAATCAATCAATATATCTCTCTCTCTCCCTCTCCCTCCATCCCTCTCAGGAAGCCACTCCTCATTTCAGAGAAAACGAAGCTCAAAGTTCAGTGCAATCTCTCTCTCTGCGTTTGAGTTCAGGAAAATGGCCGAGGCCAGTATTTCAGTAGATCAGGATCGGTTCAGCTGTCCAGTTTGTCTGGATCTGCTGAAGGATTCGGTGACGATCCCCTGTGGTCACAATTTCTGTAAGGTGTGTATTAATGACTACTGGGATCAGGAAGATGAGAGCAGAGTGTATCACTGTCCTCAGTGCAGAGACACTTTCACTCCGAGGCCTGTTCTACGCAGAAACATCATGCTGGCTGAAGTGGTGGAGAAACTGAAGAAGACTGAAGTCCAAGCTGCTTCTCCTGCTCACTGTTACGCTGGACCTGGAGATGTGGAGTGTGATTTCTGCACCGGGAGAAAACGCAAAGCCGTCAAGTCCTGTCTGATGTGTCTGGCCTCCTCTTGTGAAACTCATTTAAAACCTCATCTTGAAGGTCCTGCTTTGAAAAAGCACAAGTTGGCCGAAGTTTCTGGAAATCTACAAGAGAAGATCTGCTCTGAGCATGATAAAGTGCTGGAGATCTACTGTCGTACTGACCAAAGCTTCATCTGTTATCTGTGTATGACGGATGAACACAAAAGCCACGACACCGTCTCAGTTAAAGCGTGCAGAACTGAAAAACAGGTGAGAAAAGCAAGTCTAATCTATTCAGAGTCATTTCATACAATTTACATGTCTAATCTAAAGTAGCTGAAGGTTTTCACTCCAAGCAGGAGACACACCTCATTCCACTGGTTTAATCATTCGGTCTCCGTCTATAAACGACTGATGAGTTTGATCAGTTCTGACTCCTGATCTGTTGGAGTGAAAATATTCATTTAAAAGAAGGCATAAAAGGCTGGATTATCGGTATCGGTTAGTAATGTGAAATGTATTGTATTTGTCCTCAGAGTGAGTTAAAGGAGGAGCAGATGAAATCCCAGCAGAGAATCCAGGAGAAGCAGAAGAAGGTGCAGGAGCTGAAACAGGCTGTGAACACTATAAAGGTGAGCAGTGAGCAGAGACAGAGCTGCTCCTACAAACACACACAACATGGACAACG
The DNA here is from genome assembly GCF_023375685.1 of Ictalurus furcatus. Lineage (NCBI taxonomy): Eukaryota > Metazoa > Chordata > Actinopteri > Siluriformes > Ictaluridae > Ictalurus > Ictalurus furcatus. Next base: position 2,302,948 of record NC_071256.1, read on the forward strand.
AGTCGTTTAGAGGCCCAGTAAGAGACGGAATGAGGGTTAAGTTTTAAAAAGGACCTCCGTTTGTTGTGTGTGTCTCCTAACAGCTCAGTGCACAGACAGCAGTGGAGGACAGTGAGACGATCTTTACTGAGATGATCGGCTCCGTGGAGAAAAGGCGCTCGGAGGTGACGGAGCTGATCAGAGCTCAGGAGAAGGCTGAACTGAGTCGAGCTGAACGACTCCTGGAGCAACTGGAGCAGGAGATTGCTGATCTTCAGAGGAGAGTTACTGAGCTGGAGGAGCTTTCACACACAGATGATCACCTCCACTTCCTCCAGGTAACACTCACTGTCTGATACACACACACACACACACCTGTCACATGTATATTTCTCCATCTCCATGATGTTTTTCTTTCTCTCTGTAGAGTTTCCAGCCTCTCCGTGTCTCTTCTGGACATGAGGATTCATGCAGCATCACTGTCAATCAACATCTCTCATTTGATGGAGTGAGGGAATCTCTCTCTGCTCTGAAAAAGAGACTCGAGGAATTCTGCCAGGAGGAATTCATCAGAATCCCTGAACACGGTGAGAGAAATCGTCCTGCTGGGAAATCTTTACTTTCTCTGCAGCACGGTAAAGAGAGACATCAAATTTCCCCAAAACACACAGAAATGATTTCCTATGATTACGTGAACTTCCTGTTATTGCTGCCCTCTACTGGAACGATGATTTTATACAGTTACACTTTTTATTCATGTCTTAATAGTGTAAAAGCTTCTGTTTTATTTTCAGTTATTCTACTCTGAATAAAGCACAGAGGACACACACACATTTATTCACACACTCCTACAAAGAGAGAGAGACAGAGAGAGTTTATAAGTCATATGAATAACATTTATTCAGTCAGAACATTTATTCTGTAGTCATTAGTTACCAAAGCAGCTCTCTGCTCGTGCTCATGTTATTAATAAAGTTTATTTCTCCGTCATTCAGAAGGAAAAAATCTCATTTAAATCCCACAGCTAGAGAATGTGTTTTCTAAAATAAAACGCTGATTAAACATCAGACACAAATCTGATCACTTTAAACTGTTTCCGTCTTTTACGCCACCTGATTTTTCCTTCTCCATTTTGTTTCTGTGTCTCCACAGCTGCAGCAGTTCAGATCATTTTACCCTCAGAACCAAAGAGCAGACAAGATTTTCTGCAGTGTACGTGTAAAACTCACACACACACACCCACTCACACACCCATCATACACCCCTTCACACCCATTCACACACCCATTCACTCACTCATCATACACCCATTTATACACCCATTTATACACCCATTCACACACCCATCATACACCCATTCATACACCCATTCACTCACTCATCATATACCCATTCACACACCGATCCATACACCCATTCACACACCCATTCACTCACTCATCATACACCCATTTATACACCCATTTATACACCCATTCACACACCCATCATACACCCATTCATACACCCATTCACTCACTCATCATATACCCATTCACACACCGATCCATACACCCATTCACACACCCATTTATACACCCATTCACACACCCATTCACTCACTCATCATACACCCATTTATACACCCATTTATACACCCATTCACACACCGATCCATACACCCATTCACACACCCATTCACTCACTCATCATACACCCATTTATACACCCATTTATACACCCATTCACACACCCATCATACACCCATTCATACACCCATTCACTCACTCATCATATACCCATTCACACACCGATCCATACACCCATTCACACACCCATTTATACACCCATTCACACACCCATTCACACACCCATTCACACACTCATCATACACCCATTCACACACCCATTTATACACCCATTCACACACCCATTCACACACCCATTCACACACTCATCATACACCCATTCACACACCCATTTATACACCCTTTCACTCACTCATCATATACCCATTCACACAACAATTCATACACCCATTCACACACACATTCACTCACCCATTCCTACACCAATTCACACACCCATTCACACAACAATTCATACACCCGTTCACACACCCATTCGTACACCCGTTCACGTACCCATTCATACACTACAGACACTTTGGAAAGGCCAATCCATGCATGTGTTTGGACCGGGGGAGGAAACCAGAGTACCCGGAGGAAACCCCCACAGCACGGGGAGAACATGCAAACTCCTCACACAGAGGGCCACACACACATAGACACACTCACACACACACACACATACACACACACTCACACAAAACACATACAAGCATAGACACACTGAAACAGACAGACACACAAATACATAAAGAAACACACACATGAACACAAGCACACTCAAAAACAAACACACACACACACACACACACATCCTGATTAATATCTAACATGTTCACATTTGTCATGTGTTTAGATTTCTGTGATCTGACTCTGGATCCCAACACAGTAAATTATAACCTCATTCTGTCTGAGAGGAACAGAGCGGTGACGTACACTGAGAGAAAGCAGCAGTACTCTGATCATCCAGAGAGATTTGACACCTACAAGCAGGTGTTGAGTAAGGAGAATGTGTGTGGACGCTGTTACTGGGAGGCGGAGTGGAACGGTGATGTGTGGGTGTACATATCAGTCTCGTATAAAGACATCAGCAGGAAAGGACGGGGTAATGAGCGTTGGTTTGGACACAACAATCAGTCCTGGAGTCTGTGTTGTTCTACTTCTTCTCTCTTTTTCTGTCACAACAACATTAAGACTCGTCTCACAGGTCCACCATCCTTCAGAATAGGAGTGTATGTGGATCACAGTGCAGGAACTCTGTCCTTCTACAGCGTCTCTGACACGATGAATCTCCTCCACAGAGTCCACACCACATTCACTCAGCCCTTATACGCTGGGTTCTGGGTGCCGTATTATGGATCAACTCTGAGATTATGCAATCCAAAATAAAATATTAGTAATGTCATTTGCATTTAAAATATTCAATATATCATAATTTACTTTCAAATCAAACTTACTCAGAGATATGAGTAACTTATTTTAAATTTCTTCTTTTTTTATTAGTACCATTAGTTCTTCTTTCCTCTGTCTTTTAAGAGATTTTAATTATATAAATGAAAGTATTATTGCTTGTGAAAACCTGTATAATAAATCACTGCTATAATCGCTGGGGTCAGATTTTCTTTCCAATTTTGATGAATATTATTACATTATTGATCGCAACTTTCCACTTTCACCAGTTAAATTTAATATAATGTCATGTCAAAGGAAGTAAAAATAACTAAAAGTAATATGTTGTGTGTCATGAGAAGCAGAGAGAGACGGATGCAGATGATTGATTAAAACAGTGAATGAGTACAGAACCAATTAGACACCCAAGTGTTATTTAATTTAACAAAAATACTGATATGTTTTAACAGATCTAATTTAAATCAGGTCTTTTTGTTTCTCATTAACATAATTATTGTTAACTAATCCCATTGAGGGGTTTGACCATCTCTAAATACCTTTTTTATTCAGTTGTGAAGGAGTTAAAACATGGAAATGTTGATGTAGTGAATTGCTTGCAGAAATGCAGAACTCCACAGGTCATACAATATGTGAGACGTTCCCAAACCCTGATCCTGGAGCGCTCCTGTCCTGCATATTTATCTGTTTTCACTGCTGTAACTCACGTGGCGCAATGAATCGGCTTAAATCCAGACTCATTTTAAATCAATGTTGGTGTGGTTGAGAAGGAAAACACTCAAATGTATTTTAGAATTCCTGGAGTGTTGTTGGGAACCAGTGGATTACATCACAAATAACACCTACTACAAAAACACATTTCTTTATGTAGTTTTTAAATATTAAGACAAAGTCAGCTCGCTCTATTCATAAGAGATCGTGAGTTAGAATCCTGATGATCCACCAATCAGACATAATTTACCCTGCTCTCTGGATGGGAGGGGGCGGAGTTACTGCTTTACTCTCTTCTCTGTCAATCAGAGTGATACTAACCAATCCTGAGGGTCGGTGAGCTCATGTACTGTATGTGGAAGAATTAGCGCTCTCCTCCGAGTGTGTTCAACTGCTCTGTGAAGTCACATAAGCAGCCGTTTAGAAAGATGCAGAAGCTTCACGTGTGTCAGAGAATGCACGAGTTCACCTTCACCCTCTCCACTGGGTAGCTGACGTGTGATCTAGAGCTAGCTAGTGCAGTGGTTCTCAATGTGGGGTTCCGGGAACTGTCTTTGAAGCATAACCAGGGGGTCTGTTGTGTCTTTATTTTAGTTACAGTGGTGAAAATCACAACCCAGCATTATCAAAGTCATTATAGTTGAAATCAGAATTATTCAACCCACATTGCAAATCAGATCTATTGTCAAAATGTACAGACTTTCAGCTGTTTGCAGTGAACGAATCAAACAAAATGCAATCGAAATAGTTCAACACAGAGAATGCTTCAAGTGGTTTCCCCAAATTCAACTGAAAATGCAACTTGTAATGACTTCTCCAGTCTCAAAATTATTCAACCCCTTCATGGTGAGCATCTTTAGGACTTAGTAGAGCACCATTTTGCTGCTATGACCTGCTGCAAATGAGATGCGCTTGGTAGCTGCTCAACTAAGCTTCATACGTTGTCCTGTGGAGTCCCTGACAGTTCTGTGCAGACATTATTTAATCTCTTCATGCTCCTGTTAGCCAGGATGATCCATTATTAGGACATTTCCTTCCATCAGTACACGGACGACACTCAGATTTATAGATTTCACTGATTTTCAATGTCTACATGGTCTTGCTCCACTGTTCCTCAGAAATGAAGGTTAGATATGTTCCAGCAAGAGCTCTCAGAATAGACATAAATAAAAAGAATAGATGAAGAAAAGACAGATCCATTGGCAGGGGTCATTAAAGGGGGACATATAGAAAACATTTTCTGCTGTATATTGAGGGGGGACAGATTGGTATTTGAACATGGAGACCGAAATAAAGCTTTCCAGGATTTCACAGAGTCATCCCCATGTCCTCATGTCTGTTCTCTTTATTAATGACTTTAGGACAGACTACATACACAATAATACACTTTTCAAAATCCTAGATATTTTAAGATCCGCAGGAATAAAAAGTTGATGTCAGTCCTCCTTGATAATGGGGATCTAGAAACTGTAGTGACCTGCTATGGCCACTATGGGGCAGTGAAAACGCATCATATTTTTAAATGGTCACTGCGCCAAATAAGGCTTTGTGTAGAGTGGACGCCTGGTGTAATTTCGGAACTTTGGAACACACACACACACACACACACACACACACTGTATATCTATATATGTGTAACTATTTATAACCTCCCACTGAGCTTTAGTTAATGACTTTTAAAGGGAAACTTTGGGAGACAGAGTAATCATAAAAAAATAAGAAAATAGATTACCACATAAGTCAAGTGTCACGACTATGTGGACTGTAACGAATGAAGGGACACAGGCACTATGTAATAAACTTTAAACAGAAGTGATTCAGGGCAGCGAGGCTTATTTCGGTGTGGTAGCTGCCACCCTGTTTCACCCCTGAGGCCACACCTACTCATAAACACTTACCTATAACTCAAAATGGTGGGTAAAGTAATTGAATCTTTTTCAGAAACTTTACATTTATTTATGCAAATGAGGCCTTGTCTAATTAATTACCCACGAATTTGCATACTTTAAAAAATCTTTGGATGATTTTACTGAACAGATGCTCTTTCGTCAAGAAAATACAAAGTGTTATAAAAAAAAAAAGGCCATTTAAATGTGATTTTTTCAGTATAAAATCTGTCATAGATTCAAGAAAGGTTAATATTTTGTGGAAATTCTTCAGTAATACGCTTTTACTTTGTGTCTGAAATGAACATGTAGAAATTCATGAATGTAGGTCATCTAGAAACTGAGATTTGAGGTTCTGAATGTAGAAAAAAATTATTTTGAGAATAACTATTGTTAAAAAATAATGTGATTTTATGTATTTATAAATGTGTGATTTATAAGGTTTATAAACAAAATGTACGTTATACCAAGAAAATAAGTAACCAGGGAATTCAGGGACTATATGACATGAAGCGATCGTGAAGTGGGCGGAGCTTGAAGCTTTCTTCAAAATTGCTAAATTTCGGATATTGTGGTGGTTGCGAGTGGACAAAATGTTTACTACTGCAACTACAACTACTACACATGTTGTAGTTGCAATTTATCAAAAAATCTCAATTGTGAGATTTTTTTCACTTTACTGTTGTTTATTGGCACAGTACTGAAAAATGTCAATGTAAAAATTTCAAACAACTTATCAATGATTTCTTTTCCATCTGGAACAATGTTGTCCAAGAATGAAACTAACTTTTACCAGCAATTTTAAAACAACATTTATGACACAATTTGTCTATTGCTCCCGCCGACACACTGGTCTAAAGCACGAGGTGGCATGTTGTATTTTTGGCTGCTTTGAGCTGCATTACTGTGCTGGAACGAAATCATGAAACATTGCTCTGCAATCCAAGCCCAATCCAAGCGTGATGAAATTACAAGCTATGACCGCCTCTCGAACAACAATCTGGACACGGCGTCCCAGACAGCCAACGAGTCCCGGCCCACACACCCTGGCATTGAAATGACAGCGATGTACTCATCCAAATCTGGCACTGTATCTCACTTTATCTTCATTTTATCCAAAAATATATCTGCTGTTGCAAAAAAAGAACAAAAAACCAACAACTGACAGCTGCTTTGGCATGTGATAGAGTTATTCCTGAAACAAAATTCCATCTTCAGTCATTGTCCATTTCTCTGGCTAAAACATCCACCTCCTTCTTGTATTCACAAAACCTCCACTGATTTCAGACATTTCCATAGCAACCATGACAAAATGCTGGAACTTGAAAAGCTCGTGGTAAGTATGTGTGATATATTATCATTCAAATACATACATTAAAACATACAGCCCAACATGTCGTCCTGGAACACAGCGTCCGCAGCGTGTGTCCTCGTGTGTGTGTCCGTGTGTGTGCCCACCTACACAGTGCCCACTGTTTATGCAACATGTTTCTCAGAAGGAACACGAAACCAAATCAGACCACCAACAGCACAGCGTTCCATCACGCCAAACCTAGGGAACACATATGTGTGACGAATCAACAATAATTTGATTCTCAGTGACCACTATTATAAGAGGAGGTTTGGAAAGCACTAGCGATGACCTAAAAATGTACCCGAAGGTTGTTTGATTAGATGAAGCATTTGTAAAACCGAACAACAGTGAATAAATGTACGAAACACACTGTGAACTTTTACCTGAAATGTACGAAACTTTTAGTTTTACAAGGGGATTATATACAATGTTACCGCTGTATCTCTGGAATTTTAATAACATCCAAATCTGTCATGTCAGGTAAGTTTACAAAGTAACTTTACAGACCATAACACTGTTCGGACAGGAGATATATCACCTGGGGATATTTTACATCAGGTAAAAGACATAGTAATATTTCTGGTCTGTAAAACCTGTAATATATTTTCCGTTTCCAAATTGGCATGTTAGTAAAGATTGCATCATACCCTGACGGAAAAGATGATGTGATTTTTTTCCCTTCAGTGTAAAGCCACTCCGTAAAAACCTTTTCAACATTTCCTCTCATTTTTCTCACTACAACAAGCGCTTATAATTAACTAAACTAACGGTTTGCATTAAAACACGGTGTACGTAGTACGCATTGAAGCTTTGGCTTAGATTGTGAAGACACACCCATGTCTGTTGTTAATAAGGCGTGCTAATTGATACACACATACTGTATGTCCAGAAAACGAATCCTGTCCAAATACTACCAAGCAACATCAGGCTCGGGAAATTGTATGGTTGGGTCAAACACTGTGATGATTTAGACATGAAGCTCATATGATGCTAAGATTCTAGCATTCGTTTAGCTACGTTAGCTGCTGAGTTATTTCTTTAAGAAGAATCAGCTGCGCTTGACATTTCTAAAATACTTTCCACATTGGTTCACGTCACTCTGCGGGACCTACACCTACAATAACCATCATCATCATCATCATCATCGTTTTCGTCTGATGTTGGTGCTGCTGTTTATGACACAAGCATTGCTACTCAACTTCAAAGAACAAAAAGCCTACATTTGGGGAGTGTGCATTTTGTGTGTGTGTGTTTAGGCATATACACACAGCCTCTGCTCTGTTTTAACCTGTCATTCAACTAAACAGTAAAATCCAAACATTCCAGTTCAGCCAAAAAAGAAAATGTACACAATGTACGATATTTCAAATGCTTGTAATTCAAATCCTTTCCTTTGCTCGTACTATAGTTAGTTAGCTAGACATCTGGAATTAGCTTTGTTCTGCAGGTTCAGCTTTGGAAGAAGGACTCATGTTAAAGTTTACTTTTTTTTTTTTTACTGAAATCAAGTTTGCCAAGGTTCACGGTAGTGAGTGTCAACCAGTCTCCAATCACCATTTTTCCCCATTTACTAATGACTAATCACCATTGTTTTATGAAAACCAATCACCGATCATCTTTATTCCCAATGACCAGTTACTGATAACCATCCATCCTTTTCAGGGTCACGGGGAACCTGGAGCCTATCCCAGGAAGCATCGGGCACAAGGCGGGGTACACCCTGGACAGGGTGCCAATGTCACTGATAACCATTATTCCTAATGATTAATCACTGATCACAATTGTCTTTAATAACCAATCACTGATCAGCATTATTCCCGGTGATCAATGACTGATCAGCATTATTCCCGGTGATCAATCACTGATCAGCATTGTTCCCTATGATCAATCACTGATCAGCATTGTTCCCTATGATCAATCACTGATCAGCATTATTCCCAGTGATCAATCACTGATCAGCATTATTCCCAGTGATCAATCACTGATCAGCATTGTTCCCTATGATCAATCACTGATCAGCATTGTTCCCTATGATCAATCACTGATCAGCATTATTCCCAGTGATCAATCACTGATCAGCATTGTTCCCTATGATCAATCACTGATCAGCATTGTTCCCTATGATCAATCACTGATCAGCAATGTTCCCTATAATCAATCACTGATCAGCATTATTCCCGGTGATCAATCACTGATCAGCATTGTTCCCTATGATCAATCACTGATCAGCATTGTTCCCTATGATCAATCACTGATCAGCATTATTCCCAATGATCAATCACTGATCAGCATGATTTCTAATGATCAATCGCTGATCACTAATATTCCCAAATAACCAATCAGTGATAACTAATAAGCATTGTTCACAACGACCAATCACTGATCACTATTATTTGTCCCGCCCAGACGTGTCTTTTAACCGCAAACTCTCTTCTTGGCGATATTTACAGTTACACAACGGAGTTATTCCGTGTCTTGATATAAATTCTATAACGTTGTCAATACGTAAATAGTTCCTTTGTGGTGCCATGACTTTAAAAAAAAACTCCCTTCTATGAGAAATCATTTCTATTGTATTCTATCCCATTGTATAAAATCTCCTTTATTCGCCTAGCACGTCTCGCGCGTATGCAAATGACCCTGACGATTCCAGTCAAATATGCAAATTAGTTAAGGATGTCATCTGGCCACTTCTAGCAACTTCTGCAGCGCGTGATAGCTACTTTCTCCAGAGAAAAAAAAAAAACAGCCACGCGCCTTAGTGCAAAATTTAAACTTTAACGGTCGGTTTAACTATTGTGGTTAATTTCTGACAGACAGATTAGATTTAGATTAGATTTCAGGGTTTAAACCTGGAGTAAGTTTACACAAACAACAACAACAACAAAAAATTGTTTATTAAGATGGTTTTGGTGTTAAAATCAGCGTGTGTCCCTTTGTAAACCTGATTGAAGAGAAATTAGAGAGTTAAATCTGAGTCTCGCGTGCGCGCGTGCGTGTGTGTGTGAGAGAGAGAGAGGGAGAGAGAGAGAGAGAAAAGAGAATGTGTGTGTACTTCCCTCTGAGCTCCGTGTTTCACAGTGAGCATGGCGAAGCTCACAAACACTTCCCCGCGGTTATACCGGAGCTCTCGGGTTAAATAAACCGCTATTATCGGCTCTAACACGGATTCTGGGATGTAAACTCCACCGTTTAATGCGGTATAACGGCGCTTTTTTTTTTCGCACTCTGATGCTGTTGCTGGTGGTACCTGCGGAAATTCTTCGCTGTTAGTGAGTTTCCTTCCTTCTTTTCGCTTCTACTTTATTCACTCACCCAAAGCCACCTGACATTCACTTAGCTTCGCAGGCTCGGGCTTTGTTTTTTGTTTGGTAAAATGACTCATGGGAATGTTTATTCTGTTTGAATGAAAACAAGTTTCGTGGTACGGAGTGTCACGGGCGAGAAAGAGTTAACGTCTCTTTACAACATGGCTGCTCGCGTTCGGCTCTCCAGTTTCCTGATAACCAAGTCAAAGAAAAAAGTAGCTCGCTGCGTACCCACACTAGCGCACTGAAGAGTACGTCAGAAATTAGAACGGTAACCATGGAGATTTTGTGTGGCTACTAAGTAGTAGAGTAGTATGCACTTTTGGAACGCCGTTTAGCGCGAGCTCGAGTTTGCACGCTCTGCGCATGCGCGCTCGTGTTGCTGAGTTTTTTTTCATTTTTCTTTTCTTCCTAGTACAATTCAAACCTCGTTGTTTTTTTAAATTAATAAACAGTGTTCACCGCGTTTACACACAGATACAGAGCTGGATATCAGTCCTTTCACTTCGTTCATTCCGTTATATTGAGGCTGTGGAAAGTTTAAAAGCTTTTAAGAACATCATTTGGTAACTTTGGAACATCGAAGGTAGCGTCCGATTCGGTTTACACATCGATACGATACGTCCTGACGATACGTGCCGGAGCATGGAACAAAAAAAAAAAAAAAAATCACAAAATAAATTGTGTACAATGCCCGTACACGGAGTCTGCTACTCAAAACACTTTTATAAAACGGCTAAGTGCAATCTTATAACGCGCGTACGCGTAATTCAGGTGGATTAGAAAGCGATCGTAGGCGGAGGAGCAGGTATGATCTAGGTATACAGTTACAGATCGTCAGAATGTAGCGTGTCTGTTGGTTTGCTGTGCGCGGGACACGTATACGCTGATCTTTTGTACTCGCGTGTCACACATCCCAGAGTGTCATGCATCACAATGCATTAACAGTTAGCCACGCCCACAAGACTCCAGAACTGAAAATGGCGACTATACGGCAAACAAGCGCCCCGTAGACGCTGTGTAAATCTTCCAGTGACGCAGCTCAGCCAATACGGCGTGTCACACGGCTGTACCGCGGACAGACGTTAACCCTTGTTCTTTTCATCGTCACAACGAGAAAAGTTGGTTCAAGTGGCGTGTAATTGAAATAAATAAGCGTAAACAAAATTGCGACGATGATGCGATTCGAAGCAGATCCATCGTTTCTTAAAATGAGTCTCCTTATACGTACTCTGGAGCGATACGAGTATTTTCTGTTTTCAGAAACGGACTGGATGTTCGCAAACGCCGCGTTTCTCGTGTAAACGTTTCTGTGAACGATTTCCGAATAGATTTCTTTCATCAGTGCCCGGCGTGATGAATGAGGAGGGGTTTCTTTTTTTTTTTTTTGATTGTTGCGGCCCAAAACTCTTGATTTTGCTGCGGCTTTTAAAAAGGTTTGTGGCGGTTTTGCTTCTTTTTTTTTTTTTTTTTTTTTTTTTTTTAGCGGAAAACGACTCGAATTTACGGAATAGTTTCGCGCGCTCTTTCGCAGTGATGTTTGTTGGTAAACGAGACCTTTTAGCTGTACTCGTGTTCGACGCATGTGAATCGAAGAGGGCTTTGGTTGAACGCGCGTCGTGATGACGATGTCACCTGATGCGTTTTGGCCCGAATCTGCGGAAAATCCGAAAGCTTGCAAGCTCCTCTGAAAATCTGCGACTGTTCTTTGTGAAACACATTGCATGTTGATGTTGGTCCAGCTTGGGGAGGCTAAAGCATAGCTTGTGTGTGTGTGTGTGTGTGTGTGTGTGTGTTAATAGTTTCTGACCAACACCCCACACCGGCTGGATATTTTTGGTCAGTCACTCTCGGCATCCGCGCCGTTCTGAAAATAATCCACAGCCGAAATAATATCAGATCGTATTGCCTGATTCTCTGGACTTTTTTTTTTTTTTTTTTTTCGGTTTGTTTTTGCGTCCACTCATTAGGCTACCTGTTGTAATCACGTGTACACACAAACACACACACACACACGCACATGCACGCTCTTCCAAATTCAGATTGAATCACATGCAGAGGAAACCAGGCCAAGAAGCTGCATAGCTGTAACTCTGGCCATTTTTGGTGTGTTTATGAAGTTTTATGGTTATTTTCATGCAATGCATGACGTTTGAACTTTGCTCATATTGTGTGTGTGTGTGTGTGTGTATCTTGGTACGGGCGTTTGGGAAGTGCTTGCCTATTACAGTGAGTAATCTTGTTCATTTCAGTTCTGATATCTGAGAAAACTTGTGATCAGATGATGAATAGTTGAGGAATGGTGTGTGTGTGTGTGTGTGTGTGTGTGTTTTAGTCAGTCAGTCAGTAAGTAAGTAAGTAAGGCTGTTTGAGGTCACTTTAATGTTAAGTTGTGAGTCATTACAGTGTGACCAACCATGAGAAACATCTGCTGTGGAGGTGTGTGCGTGCGTATATGTGTGTGTGTGTGTGTGTGTTTTGTGGAAGTTTTGTGGAAATGTTTCTAAAAAAGAGTGACTTATCACCGAGATAGCAATAAAGATGACACACACACCTACACAAACAGATTGAAGCTGCACACTCTTGTTCTGAGTGAGAGGACACTGTGGTGTGTGTGTGCGTGCGTGCATGTGTGTGCGTGTGTGTGAGAGAGAAAGCGTGAGAGCGAAGTCGAGATTCGTCACAGATCACTGAAGCACGTATTTTTATTTTGAAAGAAAGCGTGAAACCCTTCAGTCATGTGATGCATAATTACCTCTGACTGACACACACACACACACACACACAGGGTGAAGGTGGTATTCAGGCCCCCATTCTCGTCGTCTCACTTTGACCTGGGGAATGTATGGAATGTTCGTTCACAAGTGTCTGATGTACATCCTACCTGTCGCACACACACACGGTGGCATTAAGAGACAGCCTCGCCCAAAATTACTGTAATAAATAGTTATTTGACTCCAACAGAGCTGTGTGTGTGTGTGTGTGTGTGTGTGTGTGTGTGTGTGTGTGTGTACACAGTGTGTTAGCTTCTCCGTTTATATCTCACGCTGTCATTCTATACATTAGCATTCCTTTTCTCTTCAGCCGTACATGGTATCGGGGCAGGGCAGACATCTCACGTGTTTCTCACACGTCTCGCGTGTCGCACACAAATACATGCAGGTCCCTAACGTACCGCCGTCATGGAGTCGGAGGCCCAGCGTATGGATAAAATTCCCATCCACGTCGCGTCGTCTGCGGAAATCATCCTGCGTTAATCATCAGTGTTGATTGGCAGTGTTAATCCCCAGTGTTAATTGTCTCGTTAAGTGTCTGCATTAATCCTCAGTGTTAATTGTCTCATTAAGTGTCTGCATTAATCCCCAGTGTTAATCCCCAGTGTTAATCCCCAGTGTTGTCTCGTTAAGTGTCTGCATTAATCCCCAGTGTTAATTGTCTTAAGTGTCTGCATTAATCCCCAGTGTTAATCCCCAGTGTTAATCCCCAGTGTTAATCCCCTCTGTTAATCCCCAGTGTTGTCTCGTTAAGTGTCTGCATTAATCCCCAGTGTTAATCCCCAGTGTTAATCCCCAGTGTTGTCTCGTTAAGTGTCTGCATTAATCCCCAGTGTTAATCCCCAGTGTTAATCCCCAGTGTTGTCTCGTTAAGTGTCTGCATTAATCCCCAGTGTTAATCCCCAGTGTTAATCCCCAGTGTTGTCTCGTTAAGTGTCTGCATTAATCCCCAGTGTTAATCCCCAGTGTTAATCCCCAGTGTTAATCCCCAGTGTTAATCCCCAGTGTTGTCTCGTTAATCGCCAGTGTTAATCGCCAGTGTTAATCCCCAGTGTTAATTGTCTCGTTAAGTGTCTGCATTAATCCTCAGTGTTAATTGTCTCATTAAGTGTCTGCATTAATCCCCAGTGTTAATCCCCAGTGTTAATCCCCAGTGTTAATGCCCAGTGTTAATTGTTGCGTTAAGTGTCTGCATTAATCCCCAGTGTTAATCCCCAGTGTTAATCCCCAGTGTTAATCCCCAGTGTTAATGCCCAGTGTTAATTGTTGCGTTAAGTGTCTGCATTAATCCCCAGTGTTAATCCCCAGTGTTAATCCCCAGTGTTAATCCCCAGTGTTAATCCCCAGTGTTAATCCCCAGTGTTAATGCCCAGTGTTAATGCCCAGTGTTAATTGTTGCGTTAAGTGTCTGCATTAATCGTCAGCGTTAGTCGTCTGCGTAAATCTTCTACATATATATTCAGTGTTAATCCTCTGCGTTAATTGCCAGCGTTTGGTGTTATCTCAGTGTTCTGCTAGTTAACAGAACTTGTAGCTGCATGATTGAAGATCTTTAACATTTTTTCCCCACATGATGTTTTGAATCTTGATAAACGTGTTAAGTACGGCCGCCGCGTTCCTGTCCGCTTTCTTCTGATGTTCAGCGTGCGAGTTTTCTGCCATCGCCCGGAGAATATGAGGAGTGGAGCTGATCCTGGATCAGTGCTGAGACGTTCGGATGAATGTGAGACTTGGGTGAGACGTTACAGGAGTAAAGGAGGACGCTGTGGCGAAAGAGGAGTGTAAGAGGAAGTAGAAAGCGCTGAATGGATGGAGTGAAAAGGTGGAGAGAGAAAAAGGAGGGAAAGATAAAAAGCGAGTGAGCGGGTTGGATTTTCCCAGCCTGAACGCTTTTATCACGTTCCTCGAGGGAGTTATCGGATTTGCTCCGCACTGCTGAGAGAGAGAGAAGAGAGACGAGAGAGGGAGGAGGAACAGATGAAGAACGAACACCTCTCTTTTATCAGACAGGTCCAGACACACACGTTCTAGATCCTCCAAAAGAAAAGAGTGGTATTGATGTGTGTGTGGTTCTTCATGCTTTAAGAAGGCTTTCACACAAGCGGTGTTTAGAAGGTTCTCCGTCTCTCTGCGGTTCTTTAGGCGAGTGAGAACACGGCACTCTGACTCGCCCTCCAGAACCTCACAGCTACAGGTAACTCTGGTGAGGAAGCGAATCGACTCTGAATCGACTCAGCTGCAGGAAGTGAATCATAGACGTGCTTTGAGTTTCTTTCTTTCCTTCATTCCTACCTTACTGTCATCTTCTTTCTTTCTTTTTCTTTCTTTCTGTCCTTCATATCTTCCACCTTCTTTCTTTTGCTCTTTCTTTTTCTTCCTTCCTCCCTCCCTTTCTTCCTCCCTCCCTTTCTTCCTTCCTTCCTTCCGTAGTCATAGAATCATGTTGGTGGTCAGATTCTTGCGATGGTGTTCAGTCTGATCTAACTGTCTCCTCCTATCTGTCTGATCTGATCCTTTCACAGGTGACTGACTGAGTTCCGTGCCTGATTTCTACAGGTTTGTAGATAGTTAATCCTCTCTGATGGAACAGGTGAGATGTGGATATAGATCGGGTGAGACGAGAACAGGCGAGACGTGGATATAGATCGGGTGAGACGAGAACAGGTGAGACGTGGATATAGATCGGGTGAGACGTGGATATAGATCAGCAGTGAGTGTGTGTAGTTCTGTCCTCGCTGTGTGTATCCTGGATAAATCAGCAGATTGGAGCTGTGTATCGAGTTCTGTACTGTAATTCTCACTCATTAGATGTGCACGAGCGGAGTATCGCCCCGTGTGTGTGTGTGTGTGTGTGTGGTTTCTATCTGATGATGTACAAACACTCGCAGGTGTCGCAGTCAGTCTCTTTATTTTTTTTTTTAGCGTAGCAGATGTTCCTATAGTAAAGTTTTCGCGACACGTTTGTATAAACTCCTGCACTGACATTTACAAACGAGCCGTTACTATAGAAACGATAACGTTTACGTTCGTATAACCCAACGCCTTCTGACCAATCAGAGTTCAGCAGCACTGTGGTGTTTAGATGATGAACGTGAACGTAGATACTCGGTGTGTGACAGAGTCATGCCATCGTCTAACACGGACAACCATCTGCTGCGCTGCTAAAACTGGACACACACACACACACACACACACACACACACAGTAACATGCATATACAGACACGAAAAATATGTCGTGGTGTAAAAATACACACAGACGCACAAGATGCGGTACACACCCGTGTGTGTGGACACTCCTTCTATGGTGGCCTTATATAATTGTTTTGTAATTAGTGTGTGTGTGTGTGTGTGTGTGTGTGTGTGAGCGATAGAGAGAGAGATAGGAATGAGAATAGGTTCAGCTGTTGCTCAGGTCATGTGGTGTGGGGGGGCGTGGACAGGAATAGCAGCTCGGGGTTAACGCAAATTTCCATCACCCACCCTGGTGTCAGTCCCTCCATCCGTCCACCCCCCCCCCCCCCTCTCTCTCTCTCTCTCTCTCTCTCTCTATCTCTCTTTTTCTGTTTCTCTCCATCTATCTATCTCTTTCCCTCTTCTGTCCGACTCTCTAGGGTCTACCAATACAACAACCCCAAAAATAATGTATTAAATCTTTCTCTCCCTATCTCTCTATCTCTCTCCCTCGCTCCCTCTCTCTCTCGCTCTGTTTTTTCTCATGCTATCCTTCTTTCATTCTTTCTCAGATGCCTGTGACATAAACACCAGTCTGTCTGTTTCTCTTGTTCTGTTTTTCATGATTATATTAAGACTTGTTCATTTAACTATCTCTGTGTGTGTGTGTGTGTGTGTGAGAGGGAGAGAGAGAGAGAGTGTGTGTGTGTATGTGTGTGTGTGTGTGTGTGTGAGAGAGCGTGTGTGTGTGTGTGTGTGTGTTATTTCGTGTCTGGTGGTTTCGCAGTGATGTAGTTTCCACTTTCAGTCTGACTCCATATGTGTTATGTGATATTATTGCTTTGCGTGTGTGTGTGTGTGTGTGTGTGTGTGTGTGTGTGTGTGCGTGTGTGTGTGCATGCGCATTTAAGTTCAGTAAACCCAAAGTATCGTGGATATTCTTCATGCATATGAACAAAAAATAAACAAATATAACCAGGAAAGATATCACAGATGGTCAAGCGTGCTCACGATGCGTTTGTGTTTGGCCACGCCCACAAAACTCTGAGCTTTGGAGCGCTTCCCATCTGTGACGCGCTCTAAGTGTTCCAGTAGCGCAGCTCAGCCATCGCAGCGCGTCGGTTACCACAGACGCGCGCTACGGTATAACCGTTACGGCTTTTACAGGGTGCCGTTACTTTCGCACCATTCGAGTAGGCTTTTCTTGGGTGTTTTGAAATGAAATGAAATGACGGAACGTTTTCGTGTTAAATGGTAGCACAGTGTCAGAGGTCCTCAAACACTGTGTGTGTGTGTGTGTGTGTGTGTGTGTGTGTGATGTATCATCTTGACAGGAAGTGTGAGTGGGCGGTCTGCTCGTCAGTGAGATTAAATCCCCCCGTGTCTCTCGGCAGACTTCACCGTGTGGGTGAGAACGTGACGGAACGTGAGAACGTCGTCTCGGTCACGTCTCTGTTCTGTTTATTTGCAGACCTGCCAACGTTCACGCGTTTTATCACCAGATTCCTCAAAAAAAAAAAAAAAACAAACCTCAACGACTGACAGTCGTGACTGTCTTCTTGAGCTCTCCAATATGAACCGATTCCCCTGGAAGCCCCGCCCCCTTCGCACGTCTCGTTTAAGTAACGTTTCAGCTGTATTTTTCCGTTTAGATGATGCTGCGTCCTCTCTTCCTGTCATATAGGACTTGTGTATAACGAGTGTATAGCTGTCTTCAGTTAACTATAGTTATAACGCAGCGTGCTTGAATTCTCGAATCCGATTGGTCAGGATGCGTGCGTTATCTTTGTATAATCGTACGCTAACACGAACGATATGCTTATGCGTTATGGTTTCTATAGTAACCGCTCGTACGTAGGCTGGAGCGCAGCATCATCTGAGAGCGATTATAAAAGGATGAAGATTTTGTCAGGCGATGTTGACGGAACGCTGTGGAAGGAGTCTCCAGTGTCAGTGGGTTGTCTCAGTCGCAGAGATTTGTAGAGTCTCTGCTTGGTGGTTTCGGAGTCACGTGATCTGTGAGATTTGACCACGTGAGGGTTGTTACTGTCACTCAGAGTGACGTCTCGGGGTTTAGTATATCTAAGAAAAAAACAAATTATCGTCGTAGGACAAATAAATTGGTGCGATTGTTCTCCACGTTATGGTTTAGACCGGGAAGTGCGGCTCTCTGCTGACTGTGTTTTGTGCTGCGTGTGTTAGTTTCACATCAGCTTGTGATAATATTCACTCTCTTCACGTGTGTGTGTGTGTGTGTGTGTGTGTTCTGTTTTTCAGAGCTCACACTGGCCCCTTTGCACTAGTTAGAACTCCAGCCACTAAAAAGGTAAGAAATACACACATGTACTGTATATGTGCCTAGGTTACCAAAGTGTGTGTGTGTGTGTGTGTGTGTGTGTGTGTGTGTGTGTGTTCAGTTTGTTTTTGGTTAGTTTGCTTTATGTCAGCTGTGCTTGTTCACACAGGAATTATGAGAAGCTGGAATGGGGCCGTGTGTGTGTGTGTGTGTGAGAGTGTGTGTGTGTGGTAAATATTGTTTCCAGCCCATTTTATTTACACTGGAGTGAGCCGCCCACCTGTAAAACTTTAGCACAGCTCTTTACACTTAAAGTGGCCGTGAAATCTGCATCAGTGTTTCAGAGCTTTATCTACGATTCTGTTGATGCTATGGACAGAGGCCACGCCTCCTCGCCTCTTTTACTGTGACTGACCGCTATAGAGGCCACGCCTCCTCGCCTCTTTTACTGTGACTGACCGCTATAGAAGCCACGCCTCCTCGCCTCTTTTACTGTGACTGACCGCTATAGAGGCCACGCCTCCTCGCCTCTTTTACTGTGACTGACCGCTATAGAGGCCACGCCTCCTCGCCTCTTTTACTGTGACTGACCGCTATAGAGGCCACGCCCCCTCGCCTCTTTTACTGTGACTGACCGCTATAGAGGCCACGCCCCCTCGCCTCTTTTACTGTGACTGACCGCTATAGAGGCCACGCCCCCTCGCCTCTTTTACTGTGACTGACCGCTATAGAGGCCACGCCTCCTCGCCTCTTTTACTGTGACTGACCGCTATAGGGGCCACGCCTCCTCGCCTCTTTTACTGTGACTGACCGCTATAGGGGCCACGCCTCCTCGCCTCTTTTACTGTGACTGACCGCTATAGGGGCCACGCCTCCTCGCCTCTTTTACTGTGACTGACCGCTATAGGGGCCACGCCTCCTCGCCTCTTTTACTGTGACTGACCGCTATAGGGGCCACGCCTCCTCGCCTCTTTTACTGTGACTGACCGCTATAGAGGCCACGCCTCCTCGCCTCTTTTACTGTGACTGACCGCTATAGAGGCCACGCCTCCTCACCTCTTTTACTGTGACTGACCGCTATAGGGGCCACGCCTCCTCGCCTCTTTTACTGTGACTGACCGCTATAGAGGCCACGCCTCCTCGCCTCTTTTACTGTGACTGACCGCTATAGAGGCCACGCCTCCTCGCCTCTTTTACTGTGACTGACCGCTATAGAAGCCACGCCTCCTCGCCTCTTTTACTGTGACTGGCAGCCACAGAGGCCACGCCTCCTTCCTTCACAGGGACTGACGCACAGAGGCCTAGCCGCGGTGTGCGTTCCTGCTCCGCAGTGAGTTAGCATGTCGGTGCGATGTTTACTCCGCTGTGCTTATAAATGAACGTTTCTGCTCGGGACTGGACTAGCAGTGACCGCTGGGCCAGGGCCGTTAGCATGTCCAAGGCTAATCACTGCCAACTGGTAGGGGATAGAACACTCAATTCTTGGTTGCTGTGGCGACCAGCAGGCCGCTGGAATGTTTTCACAGTGTGGTGTTGGCTGATAGTACTCTGTGTGTGTGTGTGAGCAGATTACATTTCCCCGATATTCATTTTATTTCACTCGCGGCCATGTGATGCGACTCGGTAAGGAACTGACTCCAGATTGAGGAAAACACTCGACTACAGTGTGACGTGACGAAGCCGAGACGCCGTCACCGCTCCCTTCCTTCGTTATTTTCCCGTAACGGCACGCCCTGAAGTGTTTTACTCCTCTTACACCACAGCAACGTGTTCGCAGGGCGAGTGCAACAGTTTGAGATAAACGCTAAAGAACCGAGGTGATGATCGCATCACTAATTGAATAAACGAGTGACGGGAAGCCGATAATAAACGATAAGTGAAGGTGACTGATGAAGGGGGGTGTGTGTGTGTGTGTGCGAGCTCATGTGTGCGTCTTTGTCTCTGGTGATTATAAGTAAGGCTCTTGGGAAACTCTAAAATCCCCTCAGGAATGTGTGTGTGTGTGTGTGTGTGTGTGTGTGTGTGTGTGTGGTGTAAAGATTTATCACCGAGTAGTTTTTGAAGGCACACAGAGAAGCGGGACTGTGCACTCATGTAAGCGTGAGATAAAAGCTCAGTGTGTCGTGCTCCAACACGAAACTAGTTCCTTTACACTCCCGTTAATGATTAATGCCAGAGATACAGATCTACACACACACACACACACACACACACACACACACACACACACACACACAGAGCAGCACATCACGAAGTGTTTTTTTCCTCTTACGCCACAGCAGTGTTTCAGCGATGACCGTTGTTTTGATTCTTTGACGTTAAAAAAAAAAAAAAAAAAAAAATCAAAGAACGACTGCTCGTACTATTGTAAATTTTTTTATCCGTTTACGGTTACAATCCGGTGTTTTGAAACCGCAAGGCGTAACCTCCTCGGCCCTGAAGACGTCGGAAAACATTCAAGTTCCAGCTCTGACACCGGAGACTCCTTCCGTCATGAACGTCAGTTAAGCGCCTCCTTTCTAGAAAACTCGGTATCGAGATGCCGGCCACGAGAAGTCTCCGCGAACGCGCCGTCGCTATAGAAACGATAACGTGTTCGAACGAGCGCATCGATGCACAAACCTGCGCCGCTGTCAGAGCTGCTGTTGGGGATGAGTAACCGAGACCTTCCGACCGATCGGAATCCCGAATTATTACCATCACCGTATGAGCGATGTGTGATTTATACGGTCGGGAAGTTTCCCGTTCGGATCGTCGTCGCCGCGAGCGAACCACGGGATCTGACGGTGTTTGTATATATATTAAAAAAAACAAAACAACTGCTGATGATTTCTTACATGTAAATGACGCGCTTCTCTTCGTTTCTTTCTCTCAGGATGATTGAAGACGGAGGGAGGAGAGGAGGGACGATGGCAGACAGGAAGCAGATCTTCACGGAGATGAGTGAGTGCTCGGTTTCCGCCTCGTCCCGGAATCTTCTACAGTTTTTGATTCACGCGAATAAAGCTCCGGGATCTTCTAAATTAGTAAACCGTTTGGCTTTATTTCTTCAGTCGCGATGCCGTAACTTTCGTTGGGAAAGTTTTAAAGAGGAACCGAGAGCTTGTGTGAGAACGGTTTCGAACGGATTCGCTAAACTATAATCAGGTTGACACGCGGTAACCGTGTCGCCCTCTGGTGGACCCTCGCCGCTCTTAGGAGCGCGATCTAATCTCCGGCCTGACCGTTACGGAGGCAGCGGTGCATGCTGGGTATCGCAGTAATTTCACTGCACGCTGAGAATTTTCTCCATGTGGTTGTTTTCAGAAGCGCAGAATTTCGACTTGATCCGGCTCTCTACGTATCGCACAGCCTGCAAACTCCGCTTCGTCCAGAAGACGTGCAACCGTGAGTACGACCATGGCACACCACGCCGCTGTGGGGGAAATGTTCTGATTTTTATTTATTTATTTATTTATTTGGTTAAATCAGATCTATAACACTTCTTATCATAAACTGTAGTAGTAACATGATCAACAGAGAAACGTGTTTATTGCACCAAACGGGCAACGTGGAAGAGCGCTTTAAGCTCCGCCCACCCGAAGCAACCGTGCCATGTCGTACGTCCCTGAAAAGCTTGTTTCCACGTTGCGGTTTAAAACATTTTATAGTCAGAATCAGGAAAACGTCATCGAATTTCTTCGGTCCTGTCAATAATTAGAAGGATATTCGAGACGAGGTTGACTTTTATTTTATGATGTAAATTTTCTTCCAATTGTATATTCAAGTGATATTCGATATTTCCAGGAACGTCTTGATCTCGAGAATGTCTTCACGGTGAAATAAATGTTTTAACAACAAAAAAACAACAACAAAAACGGATATTTGGTTTTATTTATGCAAATTTTTTGCATATTTAATTAGATAAAGCCTCATTTGCATTGAAAAAATTGGTAAATATTTCCAATACTTGTAGGAATATGAGGAATCACCCCAGATTGTTTTTAAAAAAAAGTTACTATTAAAGGAGAGAGTGTTATTGTTAATTCTGATTCGTTGTTATCGTGTCTTAAAGGTGCAATCGGTGATATTTTTATCTACAAAATAACCTGGAATATCTGTAGAACGGGATTGAAAATGACGGTGTATTGAGATGAAAACCCGTTTGGACGTCCGTTCTTTCCGTCAGCCATTTTATAGACGCTCTGTAGGTTGCTGTAGGTCCTGGGGGCGGAGCTTCCAAAACTGACTAACTGTACCTTAATGCATGTTTTTAATTCTTTAACCTGAGAGATATGGAATGTTTCAGTGCACCTGGTGGACGTGTGGAACATGATCGAGGCGTTTCGGGACAACGGCCTGAACACGTTGGAGCACAGCACCGAGCTGAGCGTGTCCCGGCTGGAGACCATCGTCTCGTCCATCTACTACCAGCTCAACAAGCGTCTGCCCACCACCTACCAGATCAACGTCCAGCAGAGCATCAGCCTGCTGCTCAACTTCCTGCTGGCCGCACACGACAGGTGTTTACCTGGCTTCGCTTTTCACTAATCGAGTCCGTAAGACCGCCCACATCCACCATGTCCGCTGTTCTAGGTTACTAATAACCGGTCCATCTGCGGTAGTTTTTATAAAATCGCGAGCTCCTACAAATACTGCGGAGTTTGCTCGGTTTTGCGTTCATTTCTGCGATCGCGACATACTGGAGGGATTGTGATATGTAGCACGGTGTCTGAAGACTTTACTCTCTCGCGCACACACACTCGCATAGAATTACAAATCGAGAGGACGGTCCTGGTTAACTTTTTATACTGGTTTTGTGTGTGTGTGTGTGTGTGTGTGTGTGTGTGTGTGTGTGTGTGTGTGTGTGTGTGTGTGTGTTTTTTGCAGCGAGGGCCAGGGGAGCGTGACGGTGTTTTCCGTCAAGGTCGTGCTGGCTATACTGTGTGGAGGGAAGATCGTGGATAAACTCCGCTGTGAGTATTTTCTTCCCCTCAGTCACAACGCAACGTGTATGAAGCAGCGTCGCCCCCTAGTGCACAATACACACGTTTACTTCCTTTAAAATGTATCGTGTCTTCCAGCTGTGGTGAAGTTAATCCACTGAAATGGCTGTAGAAAGGCACACCGCCTTTTTTCACGGTCGCCTTTACATGGAGTTGTGTGTGTGTGTGTGTGTGTGTGTGTTAGATATTTTCTCTCAGATCTCCGACTCTAACGGAGCGATGGCGCTCTCTAAGTTTGACCTCTTACTGATTGAGGTGCTGAAACTGCCGTCCGCCGTGTTCGAGGGTCCGTCCTTCGGCTACACGCAACACCTCGCCCGCTCCTGCTTCCCACAACAGGTATACACACACACACGTGGAAGGATATGATGGTGTACACATTTCTGGGCACCATAAGGTCTAAAGTGTGTGTGTGTGTGTGTGTGTGTGTGTGTGTGTGTGTGTGTGTGCTTAACAGAAGAAGGTGATGTTGAACACGTTTCTGGACACGATGATGGCTGATCCTCCTCCTCAGTGTCTCGTTTGGTTTCCCCTCATGCATCGCCTCGCTAACGTGGAGAATGGTATCTCTCTCTCTTACACACACACACACACACACACACACAGACAGACCGACATTGCTTTGACTTTCACAAAGGAATTATTTTTGCTGTGTACCGCAGTCCAGCTGCTTCACATTTTACATGGTGGTTTATTTTACTTTCCTGCAAAACAGAGGAGCTAACACTCACACACTCTCTCTCTCTCTCTCTCTCTCTCTCTCTCTCAATTGCTGTCTCTATTTCCATTCCTCTCTGTCTCTCTTTTGCCGCCCCCTCTCCCTCTCCCTCCAGTCTTCCACCCGGTCAGCTGTTCGTATTGCCGCAGCGAGAGCATGGTCGGTTTCCGGTACCGCTGCCAGCAGTGCTTTAGCTACCAGTTGTGTCAGACGTGCTTCTGGCGTGGCCATGCCAGTGGAAACCATAGCAACCAGCACCAAATGAAGGAGCATTCGTCCTGGGTGAGGATCCGTTAACCATTACAATCCATTACATTCCACTACGATCCATTACACTCTATTACAGTGTATTATAACCTATATCACCAAAAGCTCTTATTCCATTAGTTATATAGCACTTGTACACTGTTAGGAGGTGTTATTACAGGAGGTGTGTGTG
The DNA here is from genome assembly GCF_023375685.1 of Ictalurus furcatus. Taxonomy (NCBI): domain Eukaryota; kingdom Metazoa; phylum Chordata; class Actinopteri; order Siluriformes; family Ictaluridae; genus Ictalurus; species Ictalurus furcatus. Next base: position 2,327,585 of record NC_071256.1, read on the forward strand.
TGTGTGTGTGTGTGTGTGTGTGTGTGTGTGTGTGTGTGTGTGTTGCAGAAATCTCCTGCTAAGAAGTTGGGCCGTGCCATTAGTAAATCGTTTGGGTGTGTACCGAGTCGAGAACCCCCTCACCCCATCTACCCTGAGGACCCGGAGAGAACACTCGACCTCTCAAACATCGTGTATGTGTGTGTGTATTTAACAGTAAATAATCTGGGTGTGTTTATTCTGGTGTGTCTTTCACACACTCTCTCTCTCACACACACACTTCCTCTCTCTGTCTGACTTCCTCTCTCTCTCTCTCTCTCTCTCTCTCTCTCTCTCTCTTTTCCTCAATCCTCGTTGCATAAAAGTTAATGAGTACCTCTGGATTTTGTGTGTATACAGTCCACCCCGTCCTGTTCCAAACAACCTGATCGTCTCAGCACCGCCCCCTTCTGTAAGCCCCACCCCCAACCAAAGGTGAGTCGACCTGACCTCAACACTTCATCCTGTGTGTGTGTGTGTGTGTGTAGGGGGGTGCTGTTTAAATAAGAAGGACATGACCGAGGTGAGAAAGGCATGATCACACACAAACACTAGTTAATCATTAATACAGGGATGGAGAGAGAGTGTGTGTGTGAGTGTGTGTGAGTGTGTGTGAGTGTGTGTGAGTGTGTGTGAGTGTGTAAAACTTTGTGTATACTGTGTTAAAATTTCACCTTTGTTTCTCATCCATCTGACCAATCATGTGCTTGTTAGTCTGAAGCTGATTGGTTAATGTTTATATTGAGAATGAGACCCCCCCCCCCCACACACACACACACACACACACGCACGCATGGATTATTACAGCTGCTGTGTGTCATTCATGTATGCTCACCTTTTTGTGTGTGTGTGTGTGTGTAGGGTGCAGAGTATAGCTGCTGCTCAGCGTCTGAATGAGGAACACGCATTGATTGCAGCTTATGTGAACAAACTGCAATCGAGCCCACGGTGAGAACATGTGTGTGTGTGAGAGAGACAGTGAGTTAATGAACACAAGAAGCACACACAACGGATCAACCCAGATTATTCCAATTGTGTGTGTGTGTGTGTGTGTGTGTGTGTGTGTGTGTAGTGCTCTGGACAGTCCCAACCGAATGGACGAGGAACACAAGCTAATCGCTCGATACACTGCTCGGTTAGCGTTGGACCCTAGCAACAATGCTGTAAGACACACACACACACACACACACACACACACACAGTGCATGTAACCTAGCTTAATTGTCTGACTTTAATTTAAACTTTGTTACTATAGAAACGATAACATATTAGAAGGAGAGCGTGTGATTTGCAGCCGCTGTTCTGGAAAACCGTTTAACGCCTCCTGACCAATCAGAACGCAGAATTCATGCATGTGACCCGCTCTGTTTCCTCAGAGATCTCCTCAGCTGGACTTTGACAGTAACAAGCATAAGCGACAGCTCATAGCAGAACTGGAAAACAAAAACAGGTACACGTGCACCGCTGAGGAGTTTTACTATAACCACGTCACCCAGAGTGTTTCGTTCCTTACGTGTGTGTGTGTGTGTGTGTGTGTGTGTGTGTGTGCGTGTACATGCAGGGAGATCTTGCAGGAGATCCAGCGGCTGCGTTTGGAGCACGAGCAGGCGTCCCAGCCCACTCCGGAGAAAGCTCAGCAGAACCCCACACTGCTGGCTGAACTGCGGCTGCTCAGGTCTCTCTCTCTCTCTCTCTCTCACACACACACACACACACACACACACACACACACACACACACACACACGCACGACTCGACACGCTCGGCTTCTTTCACATTACACCACATTAAACGTAGCTATAAACGGATAAACATTCTTTAACAAATTTAAAATGACTGCGGTGTAAGAGGAATAAAACAAGTGTCTCTCTCTGTCTGTCTCTCTTCTTCTCTCTGTCTCGCTCTCTCACTCTCTTTCTCTTGCTGTGTCTTTCTGTCTCTCTCTCCATCTCTCATTCTGTCTCTCTCGCTGTTTCTCTTTCGGTCTGTCTGTCCCTCTCTCTCTGTCTCTTTCTCTCCCTCAGTTTCTCTTTCTGTCTCTGTCCTTCCCCTCTCTTGTTCTGTTTCTCTCGCTCTGTTTCTCTTTCTGTCTGCATCTCACACACTTTGTCTCTCTCTCTCATGCTGTCTTTCCATATTTCTTACTCTTGTACTTTATCTCTCTCCTGCTGTTTCTCTGTCTGTCTCTTTCTCTCTTTTGCCCTCTTTCACTGTCTCTCTCTCTCTCTCTCTCACTCTTTTTCTGTGTGTCTCACACATGCTCAGTTTCTCCTTCTGCTTCTCACACACTCCCTCTATCTCTCTCACTCTTACCCTCTTGCTCTGTTTCTCTCTGTCTTTCTCTCCTTCACCCTCTTTCTGTCTCTCGTTCTGTCTCTGCTCGTCCTGTTACAGGGTCGGTAGCAGTAACTCCACTTCATCACATCACTCCTACCGTTGATCATTTTCCTTAAACAGAGCGTTTTATTCTTTAGATAATGGACTGTGTGTGTGTGTGTGTGTGTAGGCAGAGGAAGGATGAGCTGGAACAGAGGATGTCTGCTCTGCAGGAGAGCAGGAGGGAGCTCATGGTGCAGTTAGAGGGACTGATGAAACTACTGAAGGTACACACACACACCTACCTTAGACGGCCACTAGAGGGCAGTATCTCTCTTCCTCTGTTCTTGTTTTGCCTTTCACGCCTCTCTCTCTCTCTCTCTCTCTCTCTCTCTCTCTCTCTCTCTCTCTCTTAGTTTTTCTCCTCTTTCTTCTCGCACGTCTCTGAATAACAGCCTAGATCATTCTTTCACTGGTTTTTTCCTCTCACTCTGTTCTTCTTCTTCTGCTTTTCCACTGCACGCTGTAGGAAGAGGAGCAGAAACAGGCCGTAAGTTTCCTCACCCTGATTCGTGTGTGTGTTTAGTTCTGCACTAGTGCTAAGTCCCAGTACATAATAAACACTTTCTTGCTGTGTGTATAATGCTTTGTGTGTGTGTGATGTTTCTCAGACCCAGGCAGCAGGCACTCCTCAAACCTCTCCCAGCCACGCCGCCACTCGTCCAATCCCCATGCCCGTTCGCTCCACAGGCTCCACGCCCACGCACACTGGCCACGCCCCCTCCCATGTGCCTCAGGACTCTCTGGCCGGAGTGGGCGGAGACGTGCGCGAGGCTTTTGCTCACGGTGAGAAGGAATGAAACTTATTCATTATTGCTGTCTCTCTCTCTCTCTGTCTCACCATTTCTGTCTCACTCTCTCGCTGTATCTCACTGTCTCTGTCCGTCTATCTCTCTCGCTCTCTCACTGTTTGTCTCACTCTCTCTCTGTCGCTCTCTCTGTATCTCACTGTCTCTCTCTCTCTCTCTCTCTCTCTCTGTGTATCTCACTCTGTCTGTCTCTCTCTGTCTCTCACTGACCGTCACTGTGTAACTGTTTTCACTGCACATCTCTCTCTCTCTCTCTCTCTGTCTCTGTCTCTCTCTCTCTCTGTCTCTCTCTCTGTCTCTCTCTCTCTCTGTATCTCTGTATCTCTCTCTCTTTCTCTCTGTCTCTCTCTCTCTGTATCTCTGTATCTCTCTCTCTCTCTCTCTCTCTCTGTATATCTCTCTCTCTCTCTCTGTATCTCTCTCTCTCTCTCTGTATCTCTCTCTCTCACTCTGTCTCTCACTCTCTCTCTCTCTCTCTCTCTCTGTATCTCTCTCTCTCTCTCTCTGTATCTCTCTCTCTCTCTCACTCTCTCTCACTCTCTCTCTCTCTCTCTCTCTCTCTCTCTCTCTGTATCTCTCTCTCTGTATCTCTCTCTCTCTCTCTCTCTCACTCTCTCTCTCTCTCTCTCTGTTTTAGGAGCACGCAGAAACCTGCGTAATGATCTTCTCGTGGCAGCTGACTCCATCACCAACACCATGTCCTCCTTAGTCAAGGAGCTGCACACTGGTACGAGAACACACACACACACACACACACACACACACACACACACACACACACACGCCGAATACTCTAACTCCCTTACAACCACACTGAGCGTCAACACACAGCGCTGAGTGATGTATGCAAACACAGCTTAACCACAAAACGTCTGACTCCTGTGTTGTGTGTCTGTGGGTGTGTAGAGGAAGACGGAGCGGAGGAAGACGAGAGACTGCGGAATGGAAAAGACCGAGGTACACATCACCACACCCTCCACATTCACTGTAACTATATTATTACTCTCCCAGCCACTTCATATATACACATCACTGACACGACCGATATTACACATCCACTCGCCTTCAGAAACGGGGGTGTGTGTGTGTGTGTGTGTGTGTGTGTGTGTGTGTGTGTGTGTGTGTGTGCGATGTAGCGTATATTAAAATTGGCTACAAACTACGAGAGCAGTTGATAAATAACCCGCAGTTCTGGCTGTGTGCTCCAGGGTGGTGTCTTTGAAATGAAACCGTGACCGTGCCATTAAAGTCTGACGTCTTCGAGTACAATACAGAAATCATCCACGAAGTTTATATCCTTCACGTTTCATACCTTTAAAAAAGAAAGAAAGAAAGAAATAAACCACACAAAACAAGTGGCACAAATCCTTAAATTAGCGTATGCTCCACCCACTTGTAGTTATTTTTTTTCCGCCCGGACTCGGCACGGTTTGAGTTCGGTACGTTTGCCGAAGTACGGGTTCTATTTCGGATCCAGAGAACCGATCCACACTCGGTCCACATCGGGTCTGGAAGCTCTCGGCGCCTGCATGCCGAGTAACGTGATTGGTTCAGAACCATGTGACTTTCTGCATGCACCTTCACGATGGTAAGAACAGGATTATTTTGGTGACTGATATACGCGAGATCGGCTCCTCGTTCCGTTTGGAGGTGTTCCTGCACGACAAAGCGCTGTTCTTCACCGCTCGAGAATTGGTACGATCGGAAAATAATGATGATGATAATAATAATAATAAAAACCAGAAAACAGATTAACCTAGTAGCGACTCTTTTGCGAGGCACAGAACTAACATTCGGGATTGCGCAATCGATCCACGGTTCTGAAGTACCGTGAAGGCAAACCTCACCCCAAACCCAATCCCCCCACCCCCCCCACCCCCCACCAACAATCCCAGAAACGCTCCCGAGTCATTTGTCGTACCAAAGGTTTAAGAAAGTGACCACGGAACCATGTCTCCTCAACCAGAGTGACATTGATTATTTGGCGTCAGGCCAGTTTAAAAAAAAATAAAAAATAAATAAATAAATCTACGTGATTCCTTCAGGTGTTTAATATCATCAAATGAAAGCTAACGTTCTGCTCTTTAACCTCCATCGTTATTGATTCAGTCCTAATTAAGTGTCCTGCTGCTTCCAGACTGTAGTGTAGTTAAACCTGCGCTGTGATGTTTACAGCCTATAGCTGAATGGCAGTGTGTGTGTGTGTGTGTGTGTGTGTGTGTGTGTGTGTGTGTGTGTGTGTGTGTTAGAGAGCTCATTATGCCTTAATTACTTGTTAGTATCAACGAGGGAGCTGTTTATGAGTACGGAGGGGTTGTGTGGGATGTGGAGTGATCCCCCCCCCCCCCCATTTCCACCCCCTTCCTTACTTCCTGTCTGGTCAGAAGAGAGATCACCCAGCGCTTTATAGTCCAGCCCTGACTGTGAACCAGCCTCATTATATTATATTATAATATATCATAGCGTATAGCAGTCCCGGACGTGTCTCCGTCTCACTAATCACTCGGATTGTTCATTTAAGCATGAAGTACGGACTAATTCGGAACGCCGCGTATTACATTCCTGTCCCAGCACGTCTAGAAAGGCGTTATTAAGCTCGCATCACGGCGAGTCGTCAGCGATCGGAATTTGTTTGTTAACCCTTTACTGTGTGGTGTTGCTATACGGCGACAGTTCATTTGATGTGCGAATGATGCAATACTACAGAACTGTTAGTGTGTCACTGGAAAACAGGGGCTCTAACTTTAACCAGTAGAGGTGATTTTACACAGCGTGCTTCGCTCATATTTAGTAAGAGCGCCAATATTATTGGAGGGCCCTGTATATCAAGTCATAAAAACGTTAATATCTATATATTGTATGAAATGTACACAATTTTGCCTTGAAGTCATGATGAAGTCACTGTATGGCGTGTTATGTATTAAAAGAAATTAAAAAAAAAAAAAACACACACTGTTGTAGCTCCTCCTTCTTCAGTGCTTACTCTGATGTCAGAATTACTCAGATAGGAGGCGGGGCCTAAAGTTGATGTCGTCCGTCCTCGTTTCAGGTGCGGCGGTCGGACAGGTGAGAGCGATCGCTCAGCATACTCCACCCAGAGAAATGAAGCGCTCCGTTCACACACCGCCGTCGTCATGAGGAGGACGATGAGGACGACGTAGGAAGAAGCACGACGACGATCTATTGGTCTCGCGTCAGCCAATCAGAGAAGAGCTTCAGGAGCCACTGTTTATAACTGATTGTAATTTTAGAATGGAAGATCCTGTTTTTATATATATATATATATATATATTTTTTTTTTTCAGTTAAGTTTTGGATTGGTTTTATTTTTGTGAGGTTTTTTGTTTCCTTCCGAATGGCTGTTTCATGAATAAGCTCAGTTTGGTTTTGCTGATTGATTTTGTTGAAAGCTAGAGAGAGGAGAAAACTAACTACTGATCAGGCCCCCGGTTCGGACTGCGGACGAAGGGCGAGGAGACGTTTCCGAGTGACGGTTCGGAGAAAGTTTTGTTGTTCGGAGAAAGTAAAGGAATGAAGGAGGAACGAGGGATGAGTTTGGCGAAAGGAGAAAGGTAATGAAGGTGACGTGACGAGTGAATCGTGCAGGTGGCTGTTACGTGGTTCAGGAGAGGATTTATTGGCGTGTGTGCCGTGTTTAAGGAACGCGACGGAACCGCTTTGTGCTGTTAATTTATTTTATTTTTGATGTGTTTGTGATTTTTATTTATTTTTCGTCGGACAGCTTTTAAGCTCTTGCAGGTGTACGTGTCGGAGGAGAGCTTCATGATGGTGAATCTTTGGGCTCCAGGCAAAAATGAAGCCTAGTTTCAGACTAAATCCTTATTATTTTTTATTAGTCTAGGACTAGACTTCGTCTGCGTTCCGCTCGGGATCGAGCTGTTTCAGTGGGCAGCATGTTAACAGGAAGTCAACACCGGTAGGCATCAGCGTCACCGATCGTGGTTATCTTTACTTGAAAATGGATTCTGATGTAGTGGCAGCTAATTTTTTGGTGCTGAACACGACTAGACTACTCTTAGTGTGCTTTCACACGTGTTAATCCGTTTGCAGAGTCTGAATCCGAGCCGAATTGATTCTTTTGCTGTTTGGTTTGGTTTCACGCTTTCGTTTAAGTGTGAAAAACGTTGTCCGAGGGGCGTGTACGTAGGGCTGAAGATGTCCTTTTTACCAAGTACCCAAGCATGGAGAACACAGAGCCGGCGCCAAATTAATGACTGTATTTCTTTTTTATTTTTTTTAATTTTTTTTTTTTAGAAATAACCAGTTTAAAACGTTTCAGTGTTTATTCTCTATTTTTATTTATTCTTCGGTCCACATGGTGTTTCTGCAATGCTACAGATCCGTCTCGGTTCGAAGCATGTCTGATTCACTTCAGGCAGAGAGTCGATTCAGAGTCGAATCGCTTTCTCTTTCTAATTCACTTCATGCAGTGAGTCGAATCGTTTTCTCAATAGCGTGAACCCACTGCATTGAGTCGAATCGCTTTCCCACGCGAGTTCACTCAACGCAGCGAGTCGATTCAGAGTCGAATCGCTCTCTCGCCCGAGTTCTCTTCCTGCAGTGAGTCTTCGCATGCTCGAAAAAGCGAAGTCATTTTCAGCATCAAGCGTTTTTGGAGGAACTGTTTCGAATTGCTGAAATGTTGAATATGCCACCTTTATCTACGTAGTACGCATAAATCCCACCTGCCTCGTGTTTTGGAACGCAGTGTTTGGAAAATGAGCCCTTTGAAGCATCTGATCATGGATTCACTCCTTTTCGCTTGAGTTTGTGTAAATATGAAAAGTTATAGATGATTTTAGTTTTATAGAACTTATTTTAGGTACAGACGTAAAGAAGGAGGACAACGGCTGAATATACAGTACGTATACTGGGTCCTGAACGGGACCCGTACCCATGATGCCTCTGTTTGTAGTTTTCATTTAAGCACTGTTTGTAGTTGCGCACACACACACACACACAAACACACATTTTATGTATATAAAAAAATATATATATATAAAATATATATTTTTATATATATATATCTGAGTTGCTGTGTTCTTTTTATACAGGTGTGTGTGTGTGTGTGTGTGAGTACATAATGCTGGACTGTCACTATAATGAAGCTGCCTTTTAATACCCGAATCTCAAGTGGGATTGTGGGAAATATTTAGTATTTTTAGCCTTTACCTGTTTTTTTTTTGGAGGGGGGGGATCATCGCACATAATTCTGTCAAAATGTCTTGTGGTGTTTCGTGTGTGTGTGTGTGTGTGTGTGTGTGTGTGTGTGTGTGTGTGTGTGTTCTAGGTTTATAGGGTTTATAAAAACAGCTGCACCTTTTTTTTTTTCTTTTTCTTTTTCTTTTCAGTATAATCTTGCTGTGTTTTCCACACACACACACACACACACACACACACGAGGACCTAAAGCTAACCTTAACCTCCGTAATCAAAGCGGAAACTTAGGAGGTTTCTGTTCGTTTGTTTTAAATAAAAATGTCTTCACAAGGTCACACTTGTCAGGTAATCCTGTACTTATGGGGACATTCAGTCCTCACTAAGATATAATTCCGTGTAGGAGGTTGTCTCTTTGTCTTGCGAGCATCCCCCCCTTGCAATTGCCAAAAAAAAAAATAAAAAATCAGTTTCCGCTTTTCATTTCTAATACGGTTCGCATGTTTGGCGTTCGAAGTCGTGTCTGTGTACATCAATAACCCTGCGTTCTGTGTTGGGTTTTTTTTTTTTTTAGTGTCATACTTAAAAGTAGACGGTCTGTTTAAATATCATCTTTTTATTTACCTTTCCTTTACATTTTTTTTTTTTTTTTTGGTTGCACAGATTTATTTTAATCCGGAAACGAAATCCCAACTCCAACTCTGGTTAAAATGAATCTGATCCTCTGAATCAAACGGAGAGGAAAAAGTGCCTCTGACGGAGATTTATATTATTAAACGGAATGATGAGTGAACGCAGTCGGGTTAAACGAAGGCCACTTTTAGTAACAGCTGTTCGAGAATCCTCTTTCTTTTTTTTTCTTCTTCTTTTTTTTTTTTTTTTTTTTTACGCTTTATTCACATACTTTTCCTTTGTGTGGTTGTTAAAAGTGCACAGGTCCCTCGTGGTGTGCTTCAGACAGCGTGAAAATAACTTTTATTCTCTGATCGGAGACCCAGACACTTTACTTCGGCGAGAGAAATGACCTTTGTGATAGTGGGGTGGAAAATAATAAATAATTTGTGCTGTTCTGTAATTTTCGCCTCACGTTATGATTAAAAAAAAAAAAACAAGAAACCAAAAAAAAAAACAAAAACATCTAAAACATATTTCTCCCAGTTTCCACTGTGAGTGCTTTTTAATGAATGGTGTGTCTATGATTGCCTATGAGTGTGTGTGTGTGTGTGTGTGTGTGTCAGGTTCGGGGGCTCATGGTGCCGGTAACCATCAGTTTTGTCCTCGTCGAGTCTCATGACCGTGTTTCATTTCAAACGACTCGAATCTGTCTCTGATTTTTCAAACGTATCAAGAATAAACGTTATTTTTAAAAGGAAATGTTTGGGTCTCTTTCTCTTCTTAAGCTGTTTTGAGAATTTCATTCTTTTTTCTTTTTCTTTTTACCTAACCGACTAGGTTTAAATGTCTTTATAATTTGCTTGTGCCAGTTGTATACGGTGTCTTTTTACTTTAGTTGTCCGTTTTATCTCCGTTCCCGATATCACTGTGGAGAGGTGTGAATTATTTGGCCAGCAGGGGGCTCACCCTCCACCAGCAGCTAACACGTACTCTAGTCCAGATACTCTACACACAGAAACCCAACAGTGTCCTGACTGAGACTTGAGGAGATGAAATAATTCGCTTATTCGGCTCGAGAACATCTGATAAGTGGATTGCGTGCGCTGAGAGAAAGAGGCCGTGTGATGATTATAATATGGAATGAAAATGGAGTATATTTTATTCTTTAAAAAAAATATATCCATAATAATAAAAAAAAAGTATAATAAAAATGTATAGGAAACCTACATACCGTGACGCATAAGTGTCGCAGTCAGGATGCAAGAGCCACAGTGACTTCACACAGGAAGTATGAATGAGGTAAGTGCTGTATAGTTCAAGTAGAGAAGGGTGTTGGTCGTTAATTCGTGCGGTGACATTTTTAGAATTAAAGCGGCAGTGTGTAAAATTGTCTGTGAGGTGAATTGCAATATAAGCAGTTATAAACCAAATCCTCTTGTCTCTCTTATCCCTGTGTGTGTGTGTGTGTGTGTGTGTGTGTGTGTGTGTGTTGCCTTTTAGAAAGCAGAACAGTGCCGTTATGGATGGGGGCGGAGCTTCTTTCAGGGCCAGAAAAATACAGCTTGAAATGAAACAAGAAAGCGGATTGGTTGCATGTCTGTGTTGCAACTCGGCGTGATTTTAAGGTTTGTGTGCTTTGTGTTTGAAATGAAAAAGGTCGGGGGGGGGGGGGGGGGTGATGGGCAAGCGTAAGGATCTGAGCCAGAGCGTCTCTAGAAAGCGGCAGGTCTCGTGGGGTGTTCACGGTATGCAGTGGTTAGTACCTTAGAGGTCTCGTGGAGTCCGTGCCTCGACGATCCTGAGCTGTTTTTATCCATTTACAGTTACATTTAACGTTGTCGCTATTAAGTACAGCTATAAACAGTCATCCACGCTTTTTCATGGTGGAAGACTTACTGTTGCAAAGCGCTGACGCTGGAGACTCCTTCCGTAGTCATTAAATAAACGTCTCTTTAACGGAACCGCCGGCACGCGCAGGTAAAAGACGTTTTGTCGTTGGTTGTTTCGGTTTCCCTGCTCTGCGTCTGGCTAATGAGTGAACGTAGAAGGGAGGGGATTTATTTCTGAGCTTAAACGAGTGACTTCGGGGTCAGGGATTCAGCTTGACCTTTGACCCCTGTGATCGTAAAGATCGTCTTGCTCACGTTGAGGAAACCCGGTTGTATTTGCTCTCTGTCTGTTTCGGATTCTCCCTAGTAACACAGTGACCTATTAAAACGGGCTTGTCAGGTGATTCACATGCTTGACTGAGCTCACGTGTGTGTGTGTGTGTGTGTGTGTGTGTGTGTATGTGTGTGTGTGAGAGAGTGTGCTGCATCCTTATCTTTCTCTGCCACAGGTGTAACGTTAATGAGTCTCCGGAGACGTTTCCGAGCGCCGCTGTGGGCTCGTCTGTGCCGCGCTCTTCACGTCACGCTCATACGTTCTCGCAAAACAACATCTTCCCTCCAGCGCTCGAACACCACCGACGCCTAGTCTTTAGTCTTAACGTCGAAGGCGTCGTCCTTTCCTGGCTGTTATTCCTCATCACGCTGTACGATATCCGAGTAAACCTTTCCCCGCTTTCTAAAACCGACTGCGCGGGGACGCCCGCTCTCGCCGTGTCGGATTACCGCGTTCGGCTTACGCCGTATCGACATAACGCAAACGTTCTTCAAAGCCGGCTTGACGTAATAAGGATACGTTTCTGTCCGTCACCACGCTTCCGTTCATCCCCGTCGCCGCTGGCGTATTTGCAGCTCTTCGGTCAGTTTGCCATCGTCCTATCGGTCGATTGATTGATTTTATTTATTTATTTAAAGACCAGCATCGAAAATGGTCACGTCATGCGCACCGAGGCGTGCGACAGCAAAAAAAATAAATAAAGGTGCGTCCTTCGCAGAATCGTACAATCCAACAATTCATAATCTATAAAGGTAGCTGAGCACTGGAATGTTATGGAGGCGGCCATCTTGGATAACCGGAATAAAGTCATTTTTTATTTTTTTTTGGTCGTGAGCTGAAATGGACGACCTGAGAATGAGTTTGTTCGTCTCACTGCGAACAAAGATGGCCGACGTGACGGTGCGGAATCGTTTCATTAAAACCGAAGTGTTCGCGGTAGCGTTTACAGAATAGTCCTTATAGCGTTACGTCGAGCTCACTTGTGAGGAAAGCTGACGTGTTGTATGCAGATGACTGATGACGTAAGCAGAACGTACGCCTTCTCTTTAATCACAGGTCTATCGCCGGAGACTCTTCAGTGCATCGGCGGACATGACGTGCTTGGGCTGAGATTTTATCGGGATCTGGTGTCGTACTAGATCTTAAAAGAAGCCTCCGCAATCCGGTTGCGGATTATTTCGTGGAACGATCGTGTTTTAAGTAAGACTATGAAAATCGTAGCGTTTCCTCGGGCACCGAAAACGCGCCCCGATCCAACGACTGCGCTTGGATTAAAGGACCGAGTCCCTTTAATCATCCGGGGCGACGGAAAGGTTTTAACTTTGTTCTGAGCTCCGTAACCAGGGGGTTATTCGAGTGCATCATCAATTGAGACTAAACTGATGACCTCTGACCCCTGCGCTGCAACGAGACAGGAAAAGAAAGAAAAAAAAAACCGGCGGAGGGAGAGCGAGAGCAGAGACGGATCGGGGGAAAACGTGTATGTGAGGGGTGTGTGTGGTCAGGCGGCCATTTTGGCGAGACGCCAACGCGAGCAGGCGACATGGAGTGCATTTTAATGAGAGCGAGGCGAGCTGAAGACTGTGTGTGTGTGTGTGTGTGTGTGTGTGTGTGTGTGTGAGAGAGAGAGAGAGAGGGAGAGAGAAAGTGGCTGGGATCATGGTGTGTGTGTGTGTGTGTGTGTGTGTGTGTGTGTGTAGTCAGGTACACTGTATGTGTTAACGTGTATTAAAGAGACAATGAGGCTCGAACGAAAGTGACATAATTTGATACGCGGCCTAATCAGATTACTGAATAATTGGAACAGCTGTATATATATATATGTGTGTGTGTGTGTGTGTGTGTGTGTGTGTGTGTGTGTGTGTGTGTTAAAATAGCCTAGCTATGGTTTACCCAAGGACACATTCCAAATCTGCTCTCTTTCCCTTCCCCATTCTTCCTTGTTAAGCCTTCCTGTTTCAGTTCCTCCCTTCCTGTTCATTTCTTCTCTCTCTCTCTCTCACACACACACACACACACACACACACACACACACACACATATATATACACACACAAAATTCTGAGACTGAACAGAGCACTGTTTTCTATTCACACAGAGGAAAACAGAAGGGTTACGGAGGTAAAAGGAGAAAAATCAAGACATCACGTGCTGATTGATGTCGTCATGATGTACTTTCATGTCTAGTTTGTGTTCTTAAAGGAAAAATTACTTAAAACGTGTCCTTCAGCCGCACCCCCGCCCCGACCCCCGACCCCCACCTTATTTTAAAGGAAACCTCGACACTCGTCGAAACTTTAAGGGTTTCGTCCCCACAGTTCCGCTCCGATCGTGTAGCGGTGGGATTCTCTTCATCTCCACATAAGAGATCGTGATGCAGCGGCGCTTTAGTCGTCTTCGTCGCGTAACGCCGCAATGCCTTCTGGGACTTCGAGTCCAGCGTCAAAAATATCGAACGAGAAAAGGCGGCTCTTGTTTGTTAGAGACGCCACCTGAGATCGCCCGGACGTTTTTACGTATTAAACACCATCGATACCATTCACGACGTCCTCCTACGGCGTCAAGACACGCCAGCGCTTCACGCGCGAATTCTAATGAAAACACCGCGACGAACGAGCACCAGAGTCACACATGTATCCAAATAAAATAAATAAACGCTTAACGTGACTCAGGCTGGAGTTTGCCTTGAAGAAAGTCTAGTAGAAACCGGTCCGCTCTAACACAAACGTCGACGGGGTTTAATTTCTTCATCTCAGCTGTGTGTGTGTGTGTGTGTGTGTGTGTGTTGTCAGAGGCAGTAAGTGGGTCACTCCGAGCTCAGTGGAGCCATTTTGGATCTCAGCTGCGCAGTACTAGTGTGTTAGGGAGCACAAAGGGAAATGGGGGCGCTGATAAACGACGGCGGCCGAGCGGATCGCTGGACAGCCGACGCCTTTTCATTTCGAATCACGATTTAAGATCCGCCCGTTGTCCTGTACGCGGTGCGTTATAGCCAACGCTCGGCGGCGTGCTGTTTTAGGAAACTAATCAACGGCGGGGTGGTGTGACGGCGCGGAGTGACCGTTCCGACCCCGAAGCTGACGTTTTGATTCCTGTTACGCTGCTGCAACTTGCCCTCAATTCGGATTTTGGACTTATTTTTAAAGAACGGCGTTGTACTTTTCATCCGTTTATAGTTGCATTATACGTTGCTTACGCTATAGCAGATATAAACGGTTGTTCCCTCACCCTCATCTTTTTTTTTTTTCCTCTTCAGACAAAAAACCCAGCCAAAACAACGGAGCCCGTCACGTTACCGAGAAAACGCGAAGAGATTCGTAAACGCGTCGACTGATACGACGCTCCGACACTGGAGACTCCTTCCTTCCGTGCGAAATAAGCATCTCCTCATAGAAAACTTATCAACATTTACAAATTAAAAAAAAAAATTGTTTATGTAGAAAGCCCCTCCCTTCTGGGGAAACACCCCCCCCCCCTCCCCCCAATAGAAACCTTCATAGAATTTGTAATGGTTTTAATGGAAGCTGTAATGGTCCCTGTGGGTCTCTACTTGTAATTTCTTGCCTTCTATTGGTGGCATGTCATCTCTAGTGGATACCATTAAGGACCTGTAACGGTTATAATCGTTAGCTGATGGTTTGTAATTGTATTTGTAGTGGAAACCATTAGCATTTCTATGATGGTTTCTATTGTTTTTTTTTTTCTTCTTTCTTTCCAGCAGAGCTGTGAGTGAGCGGTTACTATAGAAACGCTAACTTTTCCCAATTAATATCTGAATCACAATCCAGGCTGCTGTTAGAAAATTACGCTGAAAAATACTTGTCCTTGTTGTTGACGCTGAGCGAACGAGGGAACACCTTTTCTACCTATACCGTGTGTCTTTATCGTTTGTCTTTAAAAAAAAAAAAAAAAAAAAAGATTTAACGTACGTAATTGGACCTTAAGACGTACTTTAAATGTACTTTGAAGCTTTAAAGCGAATTCGAGGGACAGCTCGTACACCGGCGCTGGTAAAATAAGCGATACGTATGAATGATACGCAACATGTCCCTCTTGACGGTACCTCCTCAGAGACGACGACGCGGACGGTTTAATCCCTTTAATTCTGGTTCTATGTTCAATTTAATGTCATTTTCCCCAACAAGAACACGACATTCTCAGGTATGCATCGATGGTGTTTTCCCTCAGAGACAGTGCGGTGTTGCTAATACACACGGGTTATTTATTTATTTACTTACTTATTATTATTATTATATTTTAAATGACGGATCTCTGCCATGTTGAACCACTTCCGTTATCGTTATGTTCTCATTTTTTTCCGTTATTTTTTTTTTCTTCCAAATTTAAATATCCTGCGCGAGTCCTTCGCTCGTGCGTCGGATTTAAACCGCCACTGCGTTCCAAACCGTTACAATTCCAAAATACGTCAGCATCAACGCACACAAACACACACACACACACACACACACACAGTCTCTCTCTCTCTCTCTCTCTCTGCCGCTCTCTCTCTCGCGCGCGCGCTTTTCCCGTGATGTCACGAGCACCGACGACGACAACGACTCTCCCACCGTTTTTAGGACCCTGCGGAATCTCTTCCGGTCTGACGTCCTCTGCGGCGGCGCGTGAGAGCCCCAGTGAGCGAGCCACCGGGGCCGGAGTGAGAGAGAGAGAGAGAGCGCGGTAGCGAAGGGAAGACGGGACGGGGCAGCGCGCGAGCGACTACCGGAGGGGGGCTCAGGCCTGGGGCCGGCGAAACGGGTAACGTTTCACATCATTTTCCTTTTCTCTCTCTCTCTCTCTCTCTCTCTCTCTCTCTCTCTTTTTAAACCGCGTGCTAATTCCAAACCGAGCGCCGAGCCGAGCCGTGGCGCGCGCACTAACGGTGTGGCGTATGTCTCAGGGATTCGCCGTTAATTCCCCCCTCAGCCTTCACGAGTCACCTTCGAGAAAGGAAAGAAAAAAAAATACTCAAAGACTGATGATTAAATGAAGGTCGCGAAGCTTCCGATTCGCCCTTAGTGGAAAATAACCGGAGCTCGGTGACGTTTTTCCCCCCTCGCGCGGAACTTGGTAGATAGATAAATCCCTCCAGCGCCGAATTAAACACCTCCGGCCGCGTCCCAATCCGAACACTGCTGTACTACACGCCGGGTCTCCTCATGGTGGCGTCCTGATTTTGACAAATCTAGTACGCAGTTTGAGACGCAGCCCCGGCGGTGTTGAAGCAGGACATCATACAGTGTTTGTGTAAAGGCAACTGAACACTGCAAGAGTGTGTTAAAGACTTCATGTCTTGAAGTAACACCTACAGGGTTGCATAAATACTGTATACAACTCTATATGTGTTAATCCAACACTGTATACAACTCTATATGTGTTAATCCAACACTGTATACAACCCTGTAGGTGTTAATCCAACACCATGTGCAACCCTGTAGGTGTTAATCCAACACTGTATACAACCCTGTAGGTGTTAAACCAACACCATGTGCAACCCTGTAGGTGTTAATCCAACACTGTATACAACCCTGTAGGTGTTAAACCAACACTATGTGCAACCCTGTAGGTGTTAATCCATCACTGTATACAAACCTGTAGATGCTAATCCAACACTGTATACAACCCTGTAGATGTTAATCCAACACTGTATACGACCCTGTAGGTGTTAATCCAACACTGTATACAACCCTGTAGGTGTTAATCCATCACTGTATACAAACCTGTAGATGCTAATCCAACACTGTATACAACCCTGTAGGTGTTAAACCAACACTGTATACAACCCTGTAGGTGTTAATCCATCACTGTATACAACCCTGTAGATGCTAATCCAACACTGTATACAACCCTGTAGGTGTTAATCCAACACTGTATACAACCCTGTAGATGTTAATCCAACACTGTGTGCAGCCCTGTAGGTGTTAATCCAACTCTCTGTGCAACTCTGTAGGTGTTAATCCATCACTGTGTGCAACCCTGTAGATGTTAATCCAACACTGTATACAACCCTGTAGGTGTTAATCCAACACTGTGTGCAACCCTGTAGGTGTTAATCCAACATTGTATACAACCCTGTAGGTGTTAATCCAACACTGTATACAACCCTGTAGGTGTTAATCCAACACTGTATACAACCCTGTAGGTGTTAATCCAACATTGTATACAACCCTGTAGGTGTTAATCCAACACTGTATACAACCCTGTAGGTGTTAATCCAACACTGTATACAACCCTGTAGGTGTTAATCCAACACTGTATACAACCCTGTAGGTGTTAATCCAACACCATGTGCAACCCTGTAGATGTTAATCCAACACTGTGTGCAACCCTGTAGGTGTTAATCCATCACTGTATACAACCCTGTAGGTGTTAATCCAACACTGTGTGCAACCCTGTAGGTGTTAATTCGTATGTTGCATTTACACAAACACTGTATGATGTCTTTAATCAACACCACCAGGCTGCGTCTCAGGACACCACCATGACGAGACACAATTTGTTGTACAGACAGCTCGTAGGTGTCAATACTGCTTGAGTCTATTAGACATCGAACGTCTTCATGCAACCCTGTGGGTGTTAATTCATTGCTGTAAGAGTCTATTAGACACTGTCTCATGGCCAGCCCGTAGGTGTTAATTCAATACTGTACAATCTATTCAATAGATTCCTTAATACAACTCTGTAGGTGTTTAATTAAACACTGTAAAAGTCTGTTCAACACTCAATGCCTTAATCCCACACTGTACTAACTGACTCTTAGTGTTGAATGAACACCTGCACATTTGCGTGTTGTACTGTCAGTGTTCTGATCGTTATATCGGTGTTATTATCGTGGTTAGGTGTCGTGTAGTCGAGACCGTTACACGGGAGTGTGTAGGGAGCGTGAGTGAGCAGCCTGCGGATTTACACCGTCCTCGACTTTAACGTATCGATTTGACGTAAGTGCTCCTAAGCTCCTTAAGCTCGGTTATTAGTGCTCATGGCATTACGTTAGAAGGACACGCTTCTTACGCAGATTAAAAACATCCGGCTCTGTCGAGTTCAAGACCCCCAAACTAGGGGTCATGCGGGGCCACTTGATTAACAAACGGAGTCATGAGAGAACCTCCTCTTTAATTTTAATGATTATATTTATTTATCTGTACAAATTTAGATCAGGAATATCGCTCTAACTACGAAGTGAGTGCGCTACTATTTTTCTGAAACGGTGTTGGGAGTCAACGTTCATCCATCTACCGCCGCTAGTTCCTAGATAAACAACCAAAGGTCTTGAAAACGAACGTGAAAATATGGAAAATATCAATCGGGGGTAAAAAAAAAAAAAAAAGTAGCGTGGCGAAGGCTTGGGTTCGCGGAAGATTCATAAATGTGCATTTGTGCAAAAAGTTTGGTAACTAGCAAAATATTAACATATCTTAATAAAAAAAAAACGTTATAGGAAAACAATCAGTGTTTTACTTCACTCGTACCACAGCAATTTATGACATCATGCGTGAAATCCATTTAACATTGTTGATCGTCCACGGAACCAACAAGTTCCTGTTCTCACTTACGTTATATCAGCTTTATACAACAGTCCGTTCCGCTCCACGAATTCGATCGGTCGAGCGACGTTCCCAGATTTTTCGGTGACTCCGCTCGTCTTGTTCGCCGCGTTCTAGTTCAGAACAGTTGCTATAGTAAGCAGAGTTCGTGAAATCGTTCCGCGGGACGTAGCAGACGACAAGATTTTTCACGGACGTAACTTTTGACCTTAGAATATAATAAAAGCTCGTCAGATGAAGGAAGAAATTTTACCGGAAGCGCCATTAACGGGAACGTAGCAATCGACGTGAGAGCGCTATCCAGCTAGTCGACGCGCTATGAAGTTAGCGTAGCCGTTTCGGAAATCCGTTTTCACGATACGACAGTTCTGTAAACAAGAAATTAATATCGTGTATCTGATGTTCCGGACACAATGTGGCCAAATCGTTTGTTTCTTTTTGTTCCTCTAGTGAATATAGATACCGAGGAAGCGTCACTAACTTTATATTCCGTATAAGTGTACAACTTGCTGGTGCGATATTGATTAAAAGGGGTCGTAACGAGATTTTTCAGGTTTTTGTTCGTGCATGTATAAGCTCTGCAAAGTCCTGAAACTCATATTTTCCGGCTGTACACGAAGGCTACCCCTGAGAAATGGGGCGATTCCCACTTTGCTCGGACAATCTTGCGCTTCTGAATCAAAACCTGTAAGTGTGTGTGATTATTTCATGAAGTATCTGCTATTCACTGTTCAAATGCCGAGTTTTGTGTTGTGGCCCAGTTGTAGACTTCTGCTAGCTAACGTGCTAGCTAAAGTTTGCTAAGTTTCCTCAGTTTATTTTGAAGCGTTTGTTTGTATGTTGGTGGTCTGACAGATACATTGATTGTAGCTGCTGTCGTGATTGTATCTTGAAACGGTTCATATCAACTGAATATCTAGATTTCTACAATCCTAGTGTTTGCAGACTTACTTCCGCTCGACCATCCGCGTTTTCCGGATCGGACTCGAACTGACAGGAGCGTAGAATTGCTTTGGAGGCTACAGCTAAAGCTAAGGGGTGACACATTTCTGACGCAGTTGTAGCTTTTGGCCAATCACGACGCAACAGGTCAGCTGGACAAAATCCGAGCGCTCTGGGCTTTACAGGAAGGAGGGGCTTTGGAGAAATCGGAGCGTTTCAGGCAGCCCGGGAATAGAGGAACTTCCAATAATGTACAGTATTTGACAAATAATGCGTTTTTTTTTTTTTTGGAACATTAAAGCATGTTAACCTTTCATTTTAAAATATCAATCAATAAATAAATAAATAAAAAGAAAAAAGAGTCGCTCTCTCACCAGCCTGCAGAGATACCTCAAAGACTTTTCTGGTGTCAGAAAATGTAAAGCTGTTACAAGGCGCTAACACTGGAGATTCCTTCCATAACCGCTCAGTGTTTTCCTCACAGACAACATATCAGACCCCAGTCTACTGATTTCTAGATAATGTCCTGCAGGTGTTTGTTTGTTTGTTTATTTATTTATTTTAACTCCCTACACTGGAACTGATCGGGAAGATCCTGTCCGAAATACGGTGCGTCATGTAAACCCCAGCAGCGCCGTTTAAACCAACAGAATCAGGCTACAGGTTCCTGCTTGCCCCTGCAGGGGTTTCCATGCCACACCTGTCAGAGACGGTTT
This sequence comes from Ictalurus furcatus, assembly GCF_023375685.1. NCBI lineage: Eukaryota > Metazoa > Chordata > Actinopteri > Siluriformes > Ictaluridae > Ictalurus > Ictalurus furcatus. Next base: position 2,347,946 of record NC_071256.1, read on the forward strand.
CACACCGAGGTGTGTGTAGTGTGTAAAGTATATGCGAGTACATCAGTCTCACGCACACACACACACACACACACAAAGTAAAAGCCGTTTACTGTATGTTGATGTTTTGAATTAATACGTAATACGATGTTTTTTCCTTTAATACGTGCAAATTTAAGCTGAAAATACTTTTGCATTTTGGCATCCGGCTAGCTTTACATATGTTTCTGTTTATGTAAATGAAGTCATTAAAAAAAAAAAGTCAAAAAATTTTACGATTTTTTTTTTTATCAATACTGTATAATCACATGAAAATACATTTTACTTTGTATTTTGCTTTCATTTTCTAAACGAAAGCAACCACATCTATGAATAAATTGCTACAGTATGTTACATCATTACATTTATCTTATATTAAATATAAAAGTATTATATCATAATCATAAATCCTTTATTCTTACATCGGAGATGTTGTAATTGTTTTCTTGACCGAGGTCAAAAACGCAGCACTAGCGTTTCCACTATAGCAGAGACCATGAGATTGGAGTTAGCGGCCAAGGCTAAGTGTAACTACAGTGTCATTATAGTCACGTGGAGTGTTTTCTTAGCAATTTAATAACACATCTGAGGGAAATGTTGATATTCCAGACACTTTTGTTCTATTTATTCATTTATTTATTTATTTATTTATTTATTTATTTTATAGTTTCACTCAACATTTCACAATCGAAATCTAACTATATATTTAAAAAAAAAAAAAAAAAAAAGACCAAGTAAAACAAAAGTGTCCGGGATATCAACATTTCCCTCAGATTTGTTATTAAATTGCTAAGGAAACACTCCACCTGACTAAAATGACGCTGTAATTACACTTAGCATCGGCCGCTAAGGAAAGAGCTTTGAGGAAATTCTGAATTCTTTCAAGAGTACAATGACATCATCAACTGAAATCTGAGTGAAATGTTGATATTCCGGACAGTTTATTTTTATTTTTATTGTGTCTTTAAAAAAAAAAAAAAAATGTTTATATAGTTGATTTAGATTGTTCAGAAACGTGACTAGCCAGCTCCGGCGTTTCCCAGATATAGCGGAAAGCACGAACACTTTCTTAGCGGTTGATGCTAAGCATGTAATTTTAATAATGTCTTTTTATCTTCTTTTTTTTTTTTTTTTTAAGCAGTTTACTAATAAATCTGAGGGAAATGTTGAAATTCCGGACAGTTTTGTCTGTTTATTTTATTTTATTTTATTGTTGATACGTTTAAATTGTCAATATAAAAAGAACAGCTAGCAAAATCTTAAGCCTCATATATATATAGATATAGATATATATATACATATAAAATATAAAAATGCGGATTTATTCATGTGGATTCAGAACAGAATGAACTGATTCTAAGAAAAACTACTGAGTAAATTCCGTGTTAGCATACGGTCTTAGCATACTACTGCACTCTGTGTTAGCATACTCCCTGTGTCCTGTAAACCCTCAGCTTCAGACGTGGCCTCGTTTACCGTCTTTACCCGTAGATTACTTCCCCATAGCTCGAAGTTCAGTCTGCTAGAACTTGTGGAAGTTCACTTAGCGGTTGATGCTAATGCTAAATGTAACAGGTTTAGCCTCAGTTTATGCTAAACGTGCGTTTCCAAGTTGCCCGGATCACGTTTTCGACCTCATATCACCACACAACCTGTTAAACGGTCACAACTACAGAACAATAACATTTTCAGACATCAGTTTCCTTTAACTTCTAGATAGATACAGCTAGCAAGATGATTAGCCTCTTGGGTATGAATTAGCCGACGAGCTAGCCGGACGCGACAAACGAGGAGTTGGCTAATAGATTTTTTTTGTTTGTTACAACACTAATCCCAAAGAACTGACGAACTGAATTGCGACATTGTGGATTTTTTTTTTATTTTTGTTTCTTTTTTTGGACTTCTGTGCTCTCAGCGAATGCTGTAATGGAATTCCGGGAAGGAAAAGGCACAAATTGAATTGTGTAGCACTTCACGTTTGTGCGCTAACAGTCTGAACAACGCCAGCGTTGAGCGTCCAGGATTCTCCACGCTAGCCTAGAGAGGTGCTGTAGTTAGAGCTGAAGTACGCAGCGCAGCTCAGGATAGAAACTGGCAGCAGTTCAGCGAGCGCCATGTTACACAGGCGAGTCCCACGCGGGAGGCCTTTCACAGCGGCTCTCCGTTCTGCCTCTGCCAGGACTTGCTTACTTATCTTCATTCCTCTCTCCCGCTTAAAAAAAAAAAGGAAAAAAAAGTGCTGACTGCGCAGCCGACAAGATAACGATGTTAAAAGACTCTCCTGTTTCGCTTCTGCATAAAGCGTGTTTGATTGATGGCCAAATTGCCTCCTTTGTAGACGATGAAAAGCCTCTGTGGAAAACCCCACGTCGTTTTCCGATCGTCTCGTGTCCGGAGTACAGCCGCTCGAGGACACGTTTAAGACGTATTAAACGGCGCCTAGCGAATGATACGTCCGTGTTAAATGACTGCTTTGGATCGGTCGAAGCGGTTGCGCAATAACACCGTCTGGATAAAATAAAGCCGCGTCCGTGCGACTCTCCAGATTGACTCGAACGAGTCGCGATTCAAAAGAATCAGATTTGATTTGGCTAATTTGATTCACTTCAAAGAATCGCTCGGAGTCAGGATTCGCACCAGAACGCGGGCTAATCTGTCTGTCGCTTGTAGTTTGTTTTTGTTTTGTTGTGCGTGCGCGTGGCCTGTTCTGGAGAGAAAACCAACGCAGAAGTAACTAGTTAAACACAAATTAAAAACCGCGCTAACCGGTGTGAAACGCTGCGTTTACGCCACGTCGGAATCACCGTAATTCCCAGATGACGACGTCCCGGACGTTCTACTTGGCGCCGTTCACGTCCTCGGACTCGGAGTTACGCGTTAGTATATGCCGAAACTTTCGTTTACTTTCAAGTTAATCTCGCGTTATTAAGACGTTAATAACGTCGTAATAAGACGTGATATTGCGGCGGTCAGGTCGTACAAATCGGAGCTGTTTGAAAATTCCTAGTTGTAAAGTCGTAATTACGAGTTGTATGAAGACGCGAGCGCTTTTCTACAATCACGGTAATTACGACATGGCAGCTAAAATCGTCCGTTTGGTTTACGTGTTACGTGCTCAGCTTCGTACTAGCTTTGTTGCCAGATTACATTAGCAACAATCTATGCTAGTTCCTTCCAAGCTTTATTTGTTTCTTCGTAACGTCTCTATACACGTTTAATGAGACGTCGTATATGACGGGATAAGACGAAACCACCACAGTTGTAAGTTTTTCCTCAGTTTAAAAAAAAAACCAAACCCTAAAATATCGGACCGTAATCATTCTTGACGACCGTTTCGCGTCCCACCGGATATTCGGATAATAATTAGCTCTTCGTTGACGGACACGTTTTACATTATTTATTTTATTTTTTTTCTTCCGTAGGGAGAAGGAGGATCTGAAGGACGGAAGGTGGATCGGCAACGTCGCCCCCAGAATAACTTTCTTTCTCATCCGCGTTCATTTCTAAATGCATCGCAAGTAGTCCGCAAGCGTTTGGTTTTCGATGATGCCGTCCAACGCCGCCGCTCCGACCCCCGAATTCAAAACGTCAGACGTGGACTGCGACGCAGCGGCGAAGAAAACGGTGAGTCTGTGTGCACGAGTGTGGGTGTAAGTCTTGGCGCAGACACACACACACACACACACACACACACACACACACACACACACACACACACACACCACGCTGCAGGATGCTGGAACGAACCCGACTTGGAGCCGTTTGCGGCGGAGAAGGACGAATGAGGGACGATGTGGTTTGTCCTGAAAAGACTCCACCATACAGGAAGTGTGAATTATTGATACGAGGCTTTTTGCCCAAATAGCGGATGAGTCTCGGGCTACGCGGCATAAAACACAGAAAATGGACATCCACTCTGTTAAATATTAACCCTTCTGGTGTTGAGTTCAATCGTGCAGATAATTAAGTTTGTGGGGGATTTCCCCCCCTCCTCCCCTCCCCCGCCCCTGCTCCCACCCCCGCCCTGAAACCCTGACAGTTTCACACGGACATTGTGGCTCGGCGTTCAAGACTTCGGGTTGGAAAAAGAGTTGAAGTCCCGGCTTCGAGGAAGTTCCTTAAACCGTTTACACGCATCTCATTTCCGTTCCTTTGGATAAAAGCGTCGGTCAAACGTAATTGGCCGTGCTTTCTGGGTGGGAGGGGCGCGCTCTCTCTCTCTGCCCAGCCAATCGCAGCGAGACTAGCCAATTACGGGCGTCTGTGAGTTAACGTATTAAACGTTGACTGTGATTGACCAATCAGAGTCCGGACTTTAATAGGACTGCGGTAAACAGTAACAGGGATCGTTGTGGGGAGTTTTAATCGGTCTCGTGTTTTAACACCAGGCTGAACTTTAAACTGGTTTTTGAACCGAGATGCCCCTAAGCACTACATATTAACCCCGTCCGGACAGGCCGAGGCTCCGAGCGCGTGATCCGTGAGCGTGTGCGAGCACGCCATCTCCGACCCACAGAATTCCGTAACGCGATGAACAGGGCCGTGTTAACCGTGCGCACTTTACCCACGATCCTCTCGCGCAGCGCTCGGGGCCGTGTTTAATTTCCTGTTCATGGCCACTGGAGTGCTTTTGGAGTTGAGTTGAGGCCATAGAATCACACACACACACACACACACACACTTACTAGTTTAAGCATCATTTCCCTGATGGACTCTAAAAACCCATAATTTGCCCGACCAAATGTCAGGTACTTACCAATTTATCCGCTGCTCACCTGGGATTTAAAGCAGGGCCTTCACACACACACACACACACACACACACACACACACACACACACACACACCTGCGCAGGTAAGGAGAAACTGAGCTCTGACCTTTACAACCTCACATCCTCACAACATCTCAGCGCAGAGAGAGAGAGAGAGAGAGAGAGAGAGAGAGAGGAAGAGGAAGAGGTGAATCCGGTTCTGATCTCTGGTGGACACGGTCTCGTTGTCTCTGAAGCAGAATCTGATCTCAGGTCAGAGAAATACACTTTTTAAAAATATTTTAATCCATATTTTGGTGCCATGCAGTTGGGTTTATGTTTCCGTTTCTGTTTATTCAAATAGATATCGATGTATTGTTTAATTATTGAAATGGGTAAACATGCACGCTGCTGTTATTGAATCAAAAATCCATCCTAATCACAGTTTCTGCTTCCTCAGTCGGTGAACTATAACCCGTCGCGATTATAATCGAACTCAAGATATTTATACGTGCAAGCGGTGTTGCAAGGTTATTTTAGAGTCTTCCAAAATAAATATATAGAATCGATCGCGTATTCATCGCGGCGCGTCGGTTAGCAGCACGGCTAGGCAGCGGCTTTTCTTCGCGGGCACCGTTTGCGCTCCCGTGAATTTTCAGAAAGCAGGATAAGGACGCTGCCGGAGGACGGATTTGTTGGGAGTATCGCACGTGTGCTTAGAGAAGGCAGTCGCGCCGTTCTGTTCACCGGACGAGAGTCGAGCGAGAAACGGACGCTGTTCGAGAGTTGAGCCGAGCCAAAGAGAAAGGGATAAAGTGGAATAAAGCAGCGCCGCGGAATTCCGGATCCTGATTGGTCAGAAGGTGTTGATTAATTCTCTAGAACTGCAGCTGTGACAGCAGCGCACCGGTTTTGATACGTTATCTAATCTGCTTTAGGCTACGTGTATGTAGGATGATCATGGGCTGTAGAAGTTTGTTGGAAAGTGTGTGTGTGTGTGTGTTTTCACTATTGTTGCTGTTATTCTCTGCTCTGGTTACGCGCAGCGGCGTGGCCTCGGTGAACTCTGGGAAGGTTACCCCGGGGCCTCTGCGCTGTAGTATTTATGGCAGTTGTCAGCTAGTGTTTTATTTGGCACAGATAAGACTTATTATAACCTGAACTCTCAGTACACACACACACACACACACACACACACACACACACACACACACAGTGCACACATCCTGGCATGGTTCTCGTACACGCACACACCTTTGCATACAAAGAGTGCACACTCATCCTGGTGTGGTTCTCATACACACACACACACACACACACACACACACACACAGCAGCTTCTTTCACTCTGTGCCAGATCTGCTTATATAAATCAAACCAAATGATTTTTGAAAACAGATTTTCCTCAAACACGAGCGAGACTTGGCCCGGATTCGGCGTGTTAAAGATGTTTACTTTAGCGGCAGAGGGACGCGTTGTGTTTGGCGCGGGGCGCGAGTCGTGTTTGCACTACACTAATGTGCGGTCGGGGTAATACAGCCCGAGCGACCCCATAAATCCACACGCCACAGCTCTCACGGCTTCAAAAACGAGACGAGCGGCTGGACGCCATCCGAGTTTGGGTTTAATTCGGGAATCCTCGGTCTCCTTTAGAGCCGTCGAGCGAAACGAACAGGGGAAGAAGAAAAAAAAATCCTCCGAGGCGTTTATTCGTCTGGCGCTCGCTCGGATTCTGAGGAAGAAACGAGTCTGAGCACAGAGACGGGGACGGCGGTACCTGAAGCAGCGGGGCGGGCGGGGGGGTTAAGGGGGGTAAGGGGGTAATAAATCATTATTTCCTTGCTTCAGATTTAGTTTTAGTCTCAGGATGCGTTCACATTACTGCACTGAACTGACACAAATCTGATTTGCGCTTCTAGATCGGACACAGAGCCAAAGAGTGGCAATGCGATGCGACACGAACGGAAAAACGGTCAGATCGGAATTCCCAACATCAAACCCCCTCCCCCGCCGGATATATCGGAGAATTCCCAGCTTCCCAACGTAGCACCCAAAGAATATATCAGACAGGACAGATCGGATATACACAGGATATCAGATATCATTGTAATCGGATTTAGTAAAGGAATCTATTTTCATTATTGGAAATGTTTACATAGCGAGAGACTTGACCGTGGTTTTTCTTTTCTTTCAGTAGAATTGATTTTATTATATTTATACTTGATCACATTTACGATGTAAGCGATCCTGTGTGAACGCGAACGGCTGATGAACTCGACGGGGAGCCGATCGGGGGGGGGGTTGTGTGGGGGGGAGGGCAAAACGAATAATGCGAACATCTTCAACAAATTTAGTCGATGGGAACGGAAAGATTTGGTCATTTTTAATAAATGTTTTTTCCAATTTCTTAAAATTTTATTCCTCGGAATTAAATGGAAATGCCGGACGGGAGGTCAGCGTCTGCACCTCAGCTAGTGCGTTATTACAGCCTGAGTGGTGTTGTCGCTGCTCTGTGTGTGTGCGTGTGTGTGTGTGTGTGTGTGTGTGTGTGTGTGTGTGTGTGTGTGTGTGTGTGTGTGTGTGTGTGTGTGTGGTTGGAGCTTGTATGTGTGTAAATGTGCTTTCAGCTCCAAGCAGAATGAAGAGTGCAGAGGGTTGATGAGCACATAGAGCGCGGGCAAGAGAGATATGGGTGTGTGTGTGTGTGTGTGTGTGTGTGTGTGTGTGTGTGTGTGTGTGTGTGGAGGCCAGTGTAGTGCCCGATCCACCCTGGCACTTCCTTCTCTCTCCCTCTCCCTTTCTCCATGCAGCCGGGTTGCTTGGCAACTGGAACGACCCAAAAATAACCCACACATGACAGAAATAGAGACGGGAGTCATCTAACAAG
>NC_071256.1:2360600-2370600 GCF_023375685.1 Ictalurus furcatus
TATTTTGTTTTGTTGACCGAAAACGCTTCTGCTAATAATAGGAGGAGTGTTGCTGTTGGGGTATTTCTGTCCTGTAATGCTCTGCTGTTTTTCTTCCTGTACTGAAGATAGCAGATTCAGGCCAAGGGTTGGGTGTGTGTGTGTGTGTGTGTGTGTGTGTGTGTGTGTGTGTGTGTGTGTGTGTGTGTACTATATTTAATTACTGTAAACTTTCCAGGTCTGAACAATAGATTCTAAAGAGCAGCTGCATCTTTCATTTGGGTGTAGGATAACTTGTGTACACACACACACACACACACACACACACACACACACACACACACAGAGCTGTATGTACAATATACGAGTGTTGTGAGGGTTAGTGTTAGTTAACATGTAATAAGGTTGTCATGGATTGTCATTATTAGCGGTATTAGAGTAGTTATACCATATTACAATAAGCAGAAGGGGGAGGGGCTTGTAACTCATTAGACTCCTAACACACACTTTCTTTCCGTCTTTCTTCTGTTACTTCTTCAGTGAACATTAATACGTGTTTATTTTTAAACTGTTAAGTATTTGAGAGCTTTTACGCAATCACTTTCAGCACCGTGCAACTAAAGTATTTGCTTTATACAGCGTGCCATTTAATGGCCTGTTCCTCACTAAATCAAGTGATTACGTAATTCATCTAATTAAATAATTAAGTCGGGGTTTTTTAAGGTAAAATTCAACCGCTTGTCTAATTCAGTGCTTTTCCTTTCAGACCTTATCCGGTAGTGTATTTTCTCACCTGATATAGTAGTTTACATTTTAGGTACAATGCTGTAATTTACATTTCAGACATGATTCCTTAGTTTATATTTTGGACCTAATTCAGTAGTCTGCATTTCAGTAATTCAGCAGACTAGCTTTTAGACCCAATTCAGCCGTTATACATTTGGATCTACTTTAGTAGTTTATAGTTCAGCTCTAATTTACTAGGTTATTTTAGAATTACTTCATTAGCTGACAATTTATTATACCTATTTCAGCAGTTTGCATTTTAGGTTTAATTCAGTAGCTTGCATTTCAGACCTAATTCAGTAGTTCATGGTGCGTAATTTACCGGGGGTCAGCTCAGGACTGAACGATTTTAATATATAACGCAGCGCACAAATAACGATTGTAATTCCACACAGGACCACCAGGGGTACTATGGAGTAGAGGCCATCAGCAGAATGCTTAGAATGAGCCAGGTACGACACACACACACACACACACACACACACAGAAATAAACAAACAACTTGTCATAATGGAACTCCTGGTTAGAGTAAAGGCAACAACGAGGCTACATGCAATAAATATCAAACACACAGAGAAGTAAACCAGGTGTTGGTTAGTAAACAGCAAGGTGTGATGTGAAAGCTGATGATGTTTTATTGACTAGTTAGCAGCTATATATAGCTACTACTACAAAAAAAAAAAAAGCTGGACAATGCACATCCACACGCAAAGTATAGACCACACCCACAAGAGACAAATCACAAGCGATACGAGTGAGTTTTCACTTGCCAGTGTGAACAAAAGGAGAAAGCGACCTCAACCAAGCAACTAAACTATTTCAGTGACCGAGCAGCAGAGGTAAACGGTCCTTCGCGGCACGTTCTGCGATCATCCACCAGTTAAATTTTGAAATTTCCGAACGTTTCGGAACAAAGTTTCCATGTCGCTGCCGTTAAACCCTACACTGCGCTCTGATAAACCCATGGTTAGTCATGGAGTTGGACTTCCAGCTAGTTTCCACCTCTTTATTCACATGTCTTAACCGGCCAATCATGGTGAATGTGGGTGGGCAATTCTTCTACAGCTAAGGATTTTGTCACCTCGAGAATGAACCACCACCCAAGCATCTGCTCAGCGATGGTCCCATGGTGGCCCTCGTCCATTGATGGATGGAGCAAAAGGGGTGCCAAAACATGGTGCACAGCAACAGACGAGCCACAGCCAGGAATTATACACCTACAAAGCAACACACACGTTAGTGCACAGAGACAGCGTGGCCCGTTTTAGCTCAAGCGCATGGAAACTCTGAATTAAAGACAGAAACAGGAAGTTGTGGCTACAGGAGACCGCCTGAGAGAGACGGAAGTGGAGAGAGTAGAAGAAAGAAAGACAGAGAGACGGAGAGATAGGCAGATCCACACCGATACGTTGCGTTGGCTATACCGAAGTGTGATAATGGTGAGTGAATTCTGCAGTTTTTTCCGCCTTTTGAAATCAGCTTTGAACCATCACACTACTCTGGTCACGCTAACACCTGGCTAACAGGAAGTTAGCCCTCTCTAAGGCTAGCATGAGGCTACAGTATTTTGAATGAGTTGAGCATTATGGGAAGGAGGATGCTAGTGAATCATTGGTCAGTACATGCTAATTCACCCATGCTAGCCCAGTTCGGTGTTTGTTGGTGGTTGGTCCTGATTGTAGCAGCTAAATTAGGAAGCTAATCAGCTATTACATGCTATGCCACTGCTAACTTTTAGCTGTGGTGTTCATCACTGCTAATGTCGCTGATGTCATTCAAGCCGGCTGATGTTTTTCCTACTTCGATTCAGTTCTTTCACACAGACTTTGTGTGCGTGTGTACATTTAGTCTAACATACATAAATCTGCACTAGCACGAGCACTCCCACACTTCCTGGAAAACCAGGATATGCATAGACTAGCTTTCAAAAATATACAGACTACAAAAGTGTGAAGTTGTGCTAATCTTTTGGTGTGTTCGCTTAGCGATGCCAGCTGACAAAAAAAAATGCATATATATATATATATAGCTATATTTTTAGCTACTGATGTAAACCCCTATTAATGTAACTGGTGAAAGAGACACACTGATCTCACACACACTCACTGACAATATTTCCTCAGTGTGTTACTTATCGGTTGTTTAATAATGCTAGAAACTTTGTTTCTTGCTAGCCGTTGTCAGCTAGCTATGTTTAGCTCGAGTCCCGGGGCTTTTACAGCTCAGCTGTGTGTTAGGATTGCATTCTGCTTCTATTCTAGGTCATTTAAAGCATCTGCTAAATGAATACACGTAAATCTGCTCCTCATTACCATAAACCTTCTTTAAATAGTAATTAAACACTCATTAAAACCCAAGAGCGGTGGATTAGAGCTGCTCTAATTGATTGTGTGAGGGGAGAGCTCGAGGGATTGTGGGAAATGAAGTAATATATTCATGCGTCTGAGGTAAATATGTAGTGTACGTGTGTTTCTATGGGTGAACCATAATGTTAGAACTTTAACACCAGATACAAGGATTTAATTTAAAGATATTTGTTAATACAAAGTTGATTAATGTCCCATGTTTAATTTACTCTACGACATTATTACTAATGCATAATTACACTCTACATTATTACTACTACATTATGAATGCTACGAACCCTACAGCATTACTACTACACTTTACTACAATGGCGTTACTATTACAATATTAGTGCTATATTACTACTACTTACTACATTACTGCTATATACTACTACTTACTACATTACTGCTATATTACAACTATGTACTACAATACTGCTAATATTACTACTACTTACTACGTTACTGCTATATTACTACTACGTGCTACAATATTACTGCTATATTACTACTACTTACTACGTTACTGCTATATTACTACTACGTGCTACAATATTACTGCTATATTACTACTACACTACAATATTACTGCTATATTACTACTACTTACTACGTTACTGCTATATTACTACTACGTGCTACAATATTACTGCTATATTACTACTACACTACAATATTACTGCTATATTACTACTACTTACAATATTACTGCTATATTACTACTACTTACAATATTACTGCTATATTACTACTAATTACAATATTACTGCTATATTACTACTACTTACTACGTTACTGCTATATTACTACTACGTGCTACAATATTACTGCTATATTACTACTACACTACAATATTACTGCTATATTACTACTAATTACAATATTACTGCTATATTACTACTACTTACAATATTACTGCTATATTACTACTAATTACAATATTACTGCTATATTACTACTAATTACAATATTACTGCTATATTACTACTGCTTACAATATTACTGCTATATTACTACTACTTACAATATTACTGCTATATTACTACTACTTACAATATTACTGCTATATTACTACTACTTACAATATTACTGCTATATTACTACTACTTACAATATTACTGCTATATAACACTACAATATTACTGCTATATTACTACTAATTACAATATTACTGCTATATTACTACTACTTACAATATTACTGCTATATTACTACTGCTTACAATATTACTGCTATATTACTACAATATTACTGCTATATTACTACTAATTACAATATTACTGCTATATTACTACTACTTACAATATTACTGCTATATTACTACTGCTTACAATATTACTGCTATATTACTACTACTTACAATATTACTGCTATATTACTACTATTTACAATATTACTGCTATATTACTACTATTTACAATATTACTGATATATTATTACTACTTACAATATTACTGCTATATAACTACTACGCTACAATATTACTGCTATATTACTACTACACTACAATATTACTGCTATATTACTACTACTTACAATATTACTGCTATATTACTACTATTTACAATATTACTGCTATATTACTACTAATTACAATATTACTGCTATATTACTACTACTTACAATATTACTGCCATATTACTACTACGCTACAATATTACTGCTATATTACTACTACTTACAATATTACTGCTATATTACTACTAATTACAATATTACTGCTATATTACTACTACGCTACAATATTACTGCTATATTACTACTACTTACAATATTACTGCCATATTACTACTACACTACAATATTACTGCTATATTACTACTACACTACAATATTACTGCTATATTACTACTACGCTACAATATTACTGCTATATTACTACTACGTACTGCAATATTACTGCTATATACTACTACTTACAATATTACTGCTATATAACTACTACGCTACAATATTACTGCTATATTACTACTACGCTACAATATTACTGCTATATTACTACTACGCTACAATATTACTGCTATATTACTACTACGTACTGCAATATTACTGCTATATACTACTACTTACAATATTACTGCTATATAACTACTACGCTACAATATTACTGCTATTACTACTACGCTACAATATTACTGCTATATTACTACTACATACTGCAATATTACTGCTATATACTACTACTTACAATATTACTGCTATATACTACTACTTACAATATAGCAGTAATATTGTAAGTAGTAGTAATATAGCAGTAATATTGTAGTGTAGTAGTAATATAGCAGTAATATTGTAAGCAGTAGTAATATAGCAGTAATATTATAGTACGTAGTAGTATATAGCAGTAATGTTGTAGCGTAGTAGTAATATAGCAGTAATATTGTACGTAGTAGTAACATGGCAGTAATATTGTAGTGTAGTAGTAATGTAGCAGTAATATTGTAAGTAGTAGTAATATAGCAGTAATATTGTAAGTAGTAGTAATATAGCAGTAATATTGTAAGTAGTAATATAGCAGTAATATTGTAGTGTAGTAGTAATATAGCAGTAATAGTGTAAGTAGTAGTAATATTGTAGTGTAGTAGTAATATAGCAGTAATATTGTATTTAGTAGTAATATAGCAGTAATATTGTAGTGTAGTAGTAATATAGCAGTAATATTGTAAGCAGTAGTAATAGCAGTAATATTGTAGTGTAGTAGTAATATAGCAGTAATATTGTAAGTAGTAGTAATATAGCAGTAATATTGTAAGCAGTAGTAATATAGCAGTAATATTGTAGTGTAGTAGTAATATAGCAGTAATATTGTAAGCAGTAGTAATATAGCAGTAATATTGTAAGCAGTAGTAATATAGCAGTAATATTGTAGTGTAGTAGTAATATAGCAGTAATATTGTAAGTAGTAGTAATATAGCAGTAATATTGTAAGCAGTAGTAATAGCAGTAATATTGTAAGTAGTAGTATATAGCAGTAATATTGTAGTGTAGTAGTAATATAGCAGTAATATTATAGTACATAGCAGTAATATTGTAGTGTAGTAGTAATATAGCAGTAATATTGTACGTAGTAGTAATATAGCAGTAATATTGTAAGTAGTAGTAATATAGCAGTAATATTGTAGTGTAGTAGTAATATAGCAGTAATATTGTAGTACATAGCAGTAATATTGTAGTGTAGTAGTAATATAGCAGTAATATTGTACGTAGTAGTAATATAGCAGTAATATTGTAAGCAGTAGTAATATAGCAGTAATATTGTAGTGTAGTAGTAATATAGCAGTAATATTGTAGTGTAGTAGTAATATGGCAGTAATATTGTAGTGTAGTAGTATATAGCAGTAATATTGTAAGCAGTAGTAATATTGTAATGTAGTAGTAATATAGCAGTAATATTGTAAGCAGTAGTAATAGCAGTAATATTGTAAGTAGTAGTATATAGCAGTAATATTGTAGTGTAGTAGTAATATAGCAGTAATATTGTAGTGTAGTAGTAATATAGTAGTAATATTGTAAGTAGTAGTTATATAGCAGTAATATTGTAAGTAGTAGTAATGTAGCAGTAATATTGTAAGTAGTAGTAATATGGCAGTAATATTGTAGTGTAGTAGTAATATGGCAGTAATATTGTAGTGTAGTAGTAATATGGCAGTAATATTGTAGTGTAGTAGTAATATGGCAGTAATATTGTAAGTAGTAGTAATATAGCAGTAATATTGTTGTGTAGTAGTAATGTAGCAGTAATATTGTAAGTAGTAGTAATATAGCAGTAATATTGTAGTGTAGTAGTAATATAGCAGTAATATTGTAAGTAGTAGTAATATAGCAGTAATATTGTAAGTAGTAGTAATATAGCAGTAATATTGTAGTGTAGTAGTAATATAGCAGTAATATTGTAAGTAGTAGTAATATGGCAGTAATATTGTAAGTAGTAGTAATGTAGCAGTAATATTGTAAGTAGTAGTAATATGGCAGTAATATTGTAGTGTAGTAGTTATATAGCAGTAATATTGTAAGTAGTAGTAATATAGCAGTAATATTGTAGTGTAGTAGTAATATAGCAGTAATATTGTAAGTAGTAGTAATGTAGCAGTAATATTGTAAGTAGTAGTAATATAGCAGTAATATTGTAGTGTAGTAGTAATATAGCAGTAATATTGTAAGTAGTAGTAATATAGCAGTAATATTGTAAGTAGTAGTAATATAGCAGTAATATTGTAGTGTAGTAGTAATATAGCAGTAATATTGTAAGTAGTAGTAATATGGCAGTAATATTGTAAGTAGTAGTAATGTAGCAGTAATATTGTAAGTAGTAGTAATATGGCAGTAATATTGTAGTGTAGTAGTTATATAGCAGTAATATTGTAAGTAGTAGTAATATAGCAGTAATATTGTAGTGTAGTAGTAATGTAGCAGTAATATTGTAAGTAGTAGTAATATAGCAGTAATATTGTAAGTAGTAGTAATATAGCAGTAATATTGTAAGCAGTAGTAATAGCAGTAATATTGTAAGTAGTAGTAATATAGCAGTAATATTGTAGTGTAGTAGTAATGTAGCAGTAATATTGTAAGTAGTAGTAATATAGCAGTAATATTGTAAGTAGTAGTAATGTAGCAGTAATATTGTAAGTAGTAGTAATGTAGCAGTAATATTGTAAGTAGTAGTAATGTAGCAGTAATATTGTAAGTAGTAGTAATATAGCAGTAATATTGTAGTGTAGTAGTAATATAGCAGTAATATTGTAAGTAGTAGTAATGTAGCAGTAATATTGTAAGTAGTAGTAATATAGCAGTAATATTGTAAGTAGTAGTAATGTAGCAGTAATATTGTAAGTAGTAGTAATGTAGCAGTAATATTGTAAGTAGTAGTAATATAGCAGTAATATTGTAGTGTAGTAGTAATATAGCAGTAATATTGTAAGTAGTAGTAATGTAGCAGTAATATTGTAAGTAGTAGTAATATAGCAGTAATATTGTAGTGTAGTAGTAATATAGCAGTAATATTGTAAGTAGTAGTAATGTAGCAGTAATATTGTAAGTAGTAGTAATATGGCAGTAATATTGTAATTAGTAGGATCAATATAGCAGTAATATTTTAGTACTTACAATATTATTACTGCTTTACTACTATGTACTGAAATATTACTGCTATTTACTATAATACTGCCAGATTACATGGAAAGACTGATTACTGGAATGAGCTTTCTGTATTGTGTGTATATGTGAAGTCTGGCAGCAGCGCAGTGCCACCTGTGTGTGTGTGTGTGTGTGTGTGTGTGTGTGTTTTTTCAACACAGTCTCTGTTCTTACTAATGACACGGCAGCCAACCATCAAGTCTACACTTTTGTTTATTATTTTTTTCCTCTGTGTGTGTGTGTGTGTGTGTGTGAGATCAGTAGTAGTATCCATATTAGCTCCACACACACACACCTGGCTGTAAACCCCTCTCCAGCCTCGCTGCTCTGGACTGTGAGGGTTTTACAACCATGTGTAGAAGCCTGCAGACACACTCGCGCGCCGGGGGCTCGGACGATAATGTTTTATGTTTATTTTAAAGCTCAGGTTCTGCTATAAACCCATATCATTAAAGCCTTAACACGGTCCAACACGCTAATGCAGCTGGCAGGGAACAGAGGCCTGGAGCCCGCTAATTAGCGCCATGATGCTAAATGGTGCCTGCTAGTTTTCATTCATGATTTGCAACGTTGGCATTTTAAATACGCCCGTGTTCCTTTGAAGGTTGCGATTATTTCGAGTGATGGACGTTTATATGATGGACGACGTTCTGTAATCACGCCAGACACGTGCCAATTATTGAGTTTACGATATTCAACTTGTACAGAGTTGTTGTCCACGTGGGCACCGGTGTAAGAAAAACATTTCGTTACTAGATCTAAAGTTCTCACACTGAAAACTGTTCATGTGAAATTTTGACGTTGTTAAGAAGTCGACTCCATTAAACCATCACTAGCTACTAACAATTTTCCAGTACAAAGCATATGATTGGTCAAAAGGTCTTGTTTCAAAAGATACGTGCCGACTGTTTATATTACAACTCATTTTTTTAATGCTGGTATATAATCCAAACAAACACGTTGCTAAATTGTGAAGCTACGATGGATTTGCGATTTTTGTTGTTGTTGTTTCCGACCGATCTCTACGACAAGATGTAATTTAACGTAAATCATTATACGCTAAATAATTAGTGAATTATTAAGCAATATGTCCGACATGATTTTTTTAAAAAAAAACAAAAAAAAAAACTAGCGATTATAAAAGTTATGCTAATTTCTTAGTAAGGAAGATTATACTTCGAGCGTTTGGGTTTGAATTTCCCTTATATTTGATTTCTCAAGACATCGGCTGTGTTCAAATTCTTGGACGTTTCCTCTGATTTTACCTCAGTTTGAGGGAAACATCGTCACCTCACACGTGCGTTAGAAGATTCGTTATTTTTGGCTGGAATTTTGGCTCTTAATTTCGAATACACTTGGCTAATAGCTATAGTAATAGCTAGCTAGAAAGGAAACATATGTCGGGTTTCGGTTTTACACGTCTGAGCTGGCTGTGGTTACCGAGAACCTTTAACGCCGATAAAACCTCATTTGCATATGAACCTCATTTGCATTCTGACTTCAACAGTGATTCTGTGTAAATCATCTGCGACGTATCTGCAGTCTCCACACGCAAATCACTACTCGTTAATGTTAATGTTTCGCAGGGTTTCATGGGTGTGTGTGTGTGTGTGTGTGTGTGTGTGGTTAATATTTGTGGTTTACTGCACTACATTCATTGAGACTTGAAAGTACCACCACACAGCAACAGATGACTGATGCTCCAGCGTCAATATTTACTACACACCAGCATTTCTTCCGTGAAGGGGGCGTGG